>NW_027058863.1:0-2000 GCF_011386835.1 Chrysemys picta bellii | reverse complement strand
TTGAGTAGCAACTCTTCAGAATACTATCTACGTACCCAGATTTGGTAGAGAGGTAGATCCTCACTAGGTCTGGTCTAATGGCTAGTTTTGTTTTGTTTTTCAAATAGTTTTAAATTATTGGGTTTAGGGTAACTTTTAGTCATTATTCACATTACAACTGAAATTTTGACACACTGTGCTCATAAAACTGGCTGTTGGTGGAACATGCAGTCCATGAGCACACAAGCTTGATTTTAGGCCGGTAGGGGGAGGGCAAAAGGGTTAGCCCCCATAGGCGCCGACTGTAGTGGCGCTGGTAGGTGCTCAAGCCCCCTCTACTGCTAGCCCCGCCCCGACTCCACCCCTGCCCTGCCTCTCTTATCCCCATTCCAACCCCTTCCCCCAGGGTCTCCACCCCCATTCCAATCCCTTCCCCAAATACCTGGCCCCGCCTCTTCTCCACCTCCTCTCCTGAGCGCGCCACATTCCTGCTCCTCCCCCCTCTGTCCCGGAGCTTGCTACAGCTGTTTGGTGGCGGCAAGTGCTGGGAGGTAGGCGGAGGAGCAGGGATGTGGCGCACTCAGGGGAGGAGGTGGAGGCAGCAGAGGAGGAGGTGAGGTCGGGCATGGGGATTGGGAGGGGAGCTTGGCCAGAGGGGGGCCAGGGCACCCACTAATTTTTCCCGTGGGTGCTCCAGCCCTGGAGCACCCACGGAGTCGGCGCCTATGGTAGCCCCATGTGCTTACAAACCTTAGCAGGAGGGATTGGGTACATGCAAGCTTGATTGATGTCAATTGTGAGGCAAGTGCACCCAAGTCTGACTGATGGAGGGGGTAAATTAGGCCCACACAAGTCTGAAAGGTGGTGGATAGGGAGGCTGTGTATATGGAAACCTGACTAATTGTGAGGAAGTTCATACGCACATCTCATTAGTGGGAGGGAGGGGCAAGCAATTTTGTATTGTGACAGTCTGAAGTCTTCCCCTTGGAATACCAATCTCTTTATCACTCCTTTTTTTCACCGGGGCCCAAACCCGCTCCCGGCAGCCCTGACCATACCTATTTTCCTATGGAATCACTTCTGAATCGGAGTTTATGTTTACAAGGTACTTCCACATGTAGGGTGACCAGACGTCCCGATTTTATCGGGACTGTCCCGATATTTCCTTGTTTGTCCTGCGTCCCGACCGACGTGCGGTCAGGACACTGGACAAACAAGGAAATGCGCCGGAGCCTGGAGCCCGGAAGTGCTCACCCCCCCCCCGCGTCACCCTCCCCCCGCGTCCCGATATTTGACTTGGGTGATCTGGTCACCCTATCCACACGTGAACATAAGACTCGTGCACTTAACCTTAGCCAAATGTTGACAAATCCTTTGCTGAACTGGAGTCTTAAGGCAGAACAAGATAAGATTTTTATTGGATCTTTGCTGTTTTAAATATAGAATGAATAAAAATCACTACTGCGGTAGGCTGCTATTTTGTATAAATAAATATTTATACAATAAATATTATAAAATACATCTGAAAATGATAAATAAGAGCAATAAATAAATATTATCAATAAATAAAAGTAGATCAACACCAAAATACTGTTTCAAATCCAGTAAAATGATCTGAAAATATTTTCACAGTGCAAGAGGAGACTATATAGTAGCAATAGTTTATAATTCCAGTGCTCTTAATTATACATGACCTAGAATTTGGGATGCTCTTGTTTGCTTTTTATGCTTGAAGCAAAACAGTCCTCCAGAAGCTCCACTTGCTTATGAGTCCATGTTCGGATCTTTGAATGGGACTGTCATTCCAGGCAGCTTAAGAAGGAATTTGACACGAGATGTAGCAAATCTGTTCGAGGATTTCCTGGATGGCCACTTGGCAGTCTCTTTCTGCCAAGGCTTGAGAACCTTTTTGGGCCACATAAAGTCCCTCTCTTCTTTCTGACTTTACAGGAAAATTACCCTTCTGTTTTGTCTGGAAGTTGACCTGGTTCACATCTGTTATGCTGAAGTGAAGCTTGTTA
>NW_027058862.1:0-2000 GCF_011386835.1 Chrysemys picta bellii | reverse complement strand
TTGACTAAACTCTTCTGCATGTTCGGGCAAGAAAGCGGCATATTGAAAGCAGAGCATTTTCCTCTATTGTAAATGATGCCTTTAGCCACCTGATATGCTTTAGCACAACACTACGGTGCATCAAAGGAAAACATTCTAGGCAAATTGAAGACAGGACTAGTCTATTTGACAAGTGAACACAAACACCAGGGGGGCAATAAGAAGAAGGGAAAAGGGGAGAGAGGCCAAAGATAACATGGAACATAACAAAAAACACAAGCAGAGGAGGTGACTGAAACTGACAATTGAGAGAAAAGCAAACAAGGACCTTGGGAGAGTAAGAAGCTGAGAGAAAACCCATCCCATTAGAAACAGCACCTATTGTTGGCAGATAGAAGTGCTGCCTCCAGAAAAAAATGCTTCCTTATTCAAAGCTTGGGAAGTGGCAGAAATAGACCAAAAGCCCTAAATCACTCAACTGAAAGTAAAAACAAAAACAAAACAAGAAACAAGAAAAGCAGTGGAAGGCAAGAGAATAGAATAATTTCAATGCTTAAAAAATATGCTTGATTTTATATACTTGAAAATTTTTCCCAGGAAAAATCCAGAGAACTCTTTCTTTCCCCAGTCTACCACCTCCTCTTGCCTACTTTTCTGCCTCTCTTTCCTCCCGTATTTCAATGTGCATTAGGGCCAGACATCAAATAAGGGGACCACAATTCATTTTGAGAGTGCAGAAACTAAGTACATATTGTGCTGAATCAGGCACACAGAAAGTGGCTCCCCTTATTTTTGGGAACTATATACCACACCAGTCATCTTCTACAAGGAGTAGAAGTGGGTGAACTGCTGCCTTGGCATTCCAGAACCACCATTAGTTAGTTAGAAAGGAGTCTTACAAAACCTTGAGCCTACACATACTTGCAGATCCATGCTTTGTTACTACTTTATCACAGAAATCCAGGCCGTAGTCTTCTCTACCATGAAAACACCTGTGCTTCAGCTGTGCTTTATACTCATTTTAAATATAAATCTTGACAATCCCTATTAACACCATTTTGACTTCCCATCCTATTCCCTGTGCCACTTCCCTCTACATACACACAAGTTGTGCTGTCAGAAACATCTAGTAGCTCCTTTTGCTAGTGTTCACTGTAAGTCAGCCAGGTAGTGTCAATCAGACCACATTAAGGCAATCTATGCGCTAGGAATATGACATGGGGTCCCATGTGGCTCCATCCCTGCCCTCTACTTGACGTGTTGGTGGTAGAGACTGCAGCATGGGACCCTCTTTCCCCCCCCCCCCCAGGAAGACCAGCAGGGATACCCCCCTTCCTTCAGGAGCAGCAGAAGACTCTTCTTTCTCATGAGAAGACAGTGCAAAGTACATGTGCGGGGGACAGGTGGAGGGGGATAACACTCAGTACTTAGCTCATCAGCTGCAATGTCTCTTTGGTGCATGAGCTAAGCATATTAGACTCTTCTCTGGCCACTCTCCCACAGTCCTTTTCTGGCGTGATGTGGGAGGCTACCTCATCCTATTTTGCGATGTGGGAGGCTACCTCATCCTACTGAGATGCATGGGGCAGTTCACCCCTTTTAGGGGCTATTATTTCAGGCTGTCTGCAGACTCAGGCAGACATCACTGCATTGAATTACACTTGGTTCATGTTTTCAAACTTTCTCCATGACCAAGAGGATGGTGGGGGAGGGGGAGGAAAGAGGAGTCATATGAAAGATGAGATTCTGATGTGATCATATGACTCCATGAGCTAAGGTCCTAGGAACAGACCTGTCATGCTCATGCAAGTGTTAGTTTTTATTATTTTCTTTCTAATTTCTTCCATCTCTATAAAGTGTAGTAGACAAGCAATTATTTTAAAAGTGCATTTTTCTGGACAATAAGAAAATTGATTTAATTAAAACCTGGTAATAGCATCTCAAAAGTTTTAGTTATTGGAACTGACCAGGCAAAAAAACAAAAACAGAAATTGCCAATTTTTGTAAACCTTCTGATTCAT
>NW_027058861.1:0-2000 GCF_011386835.1 Chrysemys picta bellii | reverse complement strand
GAGTGTTCAGTAAATATTTCTGTTCTGTATTTGGGGGAAAAACCAGATGATGCAGCTTCCTCATGATGCTCTTCCGTCCTGCTCGTCTCTCTGGAGGATGTTAAACAGAAGCTACTACAGTGAGACATGTTTAAATCAGCAGGTCCGGCTGACTTGCATCTCGAGTTTTGAAAGCGCTGTCTGAGGAGCTTGCTGGACGGTTGATTTTCAGTGAGACCTGGAGCAATTGGGAAGTTCCAGGGGACGGAAGAGAGCGAACGTTGTGCCAATGTTTAAAAACGGAAAGCAGGATGACCTGGTTAATTACTGGCCTTTCAGCCTGACATCAGTCCTGGGTAAGACAATGGAGCGTCTGGGACTCAATTAATAAAGAGCTAAAGGACGGTGATGTAATTAATGCCAATCAACCTGGATTTATGGAAAATAGATCCCGTCAAACTTGGTATTTTTTGAGGAGATGACAAACTTTGATTCCCTCAGGGAACTGATGGGCAGGATCCCCTGGAGAATAACATGAGGGGGAAAGGAGTCCCGGAAAGCTGGCTGTATTTTAAAGAATCCTTATTGAGGTTGCAGGAAAAAAACATCCCGATGTGTAGAAAGAATAGTAAATATGGCAGGCGACCAGCTTGGCTAAACAGTGAAATCCTTGCTGATCTTAAACGCAAAAAAGAAGCTTACAAGAAGTGGAAGATTGGACAAATGACCAGGGAGGAGTATAAAAATATTGCTCAGGCATGCAGGAGTGAAATCAGGAAGGCCAAATCACACTTGGAGTTGCAGCTAGCAAGAGATGTTAAGAGTAACAAGAAGGGTTTCTTCAGGTATGTTAGCAACAAGAAGGTGGTCAAGGAAAGTGTGGGCCCCTTACTGAATGAGGGAGACAACCTAGTGACAGAGGATGTGGAAAAAGCTAATGTACTCAATGCTTTTTTTGCCTCTGTCTTCACAAACAAGGTCAGCTCCCAGACTGCTGGGCTGGGCAGCACAGTATGGGGAGAAGGTGACTAGCCCTCTGTGGAGAAAGAAGTGGTTCGGGACTATTTAGAAAAACTGGACAAGCACAAGTCCATGGGGCCAGATGCGCTGCATCCGAGGGTGCTAAAGGAGTTGGCGGATGTGATTGCAGAGCCATTGGCCATTATCTTTGAAAACTCATGGTGATCGGGGGAGGTCCCGGATGACTGGAAAAAGGCTAATGTAGTGCCCATCTTTAAAAAAGGGAAGAAGAAGGATCCGGGGAACTACAGGCCAGTCAGCCTCACCTTAATTCCTGGAAAAATCATGGAGCAGGTCCTCAAGGAATCAATTCTGAAGCACTTAGAGGAGAGGAAAGTGATCAGAAACAATCAGCATGGATTCACCAAGAGCAAGTCATGCCTGACTAACCTAATTGCCTTCTGTGAGGAGATAACTGACTCTATGGATGAGGGGAAAGCAGTGGATGTGTTATTCCTTGACTTTAGCAAAGCTTTTGATACGGTCTCCCACAGTATTCTTGCCAGCAAGTTAAAGAAGTATGGGCTGGACGAATGGACTGTAAGGTGGATAGAAAGCTGGCTAGATCATCGGGCTCAACAGGTAGTGATCAATGGCTCCATGTCTAGTTGGCAGCCGGTATCAAGCGGAGTGCCCCAAGGCTCGGTCCTGGGGCCAGTTTTGTTCAATATCTTCATTAATGATCTGGAGGATGGTGTGGACTGCACTCTCAGCAAGTTTGCAGATGACAGTAAACTGGGAGGAGTGGTAGATACACTAGAGGGTAGGGATAGGATACAGAAGGACCTAGACAAATTGGAGGATTGGATATTAGGACAAACGTTTTCACTAGGAGGGTGATGAAGTACTGGAATGGGTTACCTAGGGAGGTGGTGGAATCTCCTTCCTTAGAGTTTTTAGGGCCCGGCTTGACAAAGCCCTGGCTGGGATGATTTAGTTGGGAATTGGTCCTGCTTTGAGCAAGGGGTTGGACTAGATGACCTCCTGAGGTCCCTTCTAGC
>NW_027058860.1:0-2000 GCF_011386835.1 Chrysemys picta bellii | reverse complement strand
TATCTCACCATGAGTGCACAGAGAAAACACTGGACACTTGCAGACTTGATTTCATATTGCAGAAACCCTGGGTTTTTATTAACACTGGCTTCTCCTGCATCTGTCACATCCTATTCAAATTTACTGAGCTGAACACAGATGCTATACTATGGAAAATAATGGGAGATAGTGAGAGGGAGAAAGAAAGCCAGCCTGGGTGTGTATTTGCTGTGTTGCCTAGCCAATGTATCCAGGATTTTTCTTGCTCTGCCTGAGGCTTTTATCAGTCTGATAGACCTGGGATGCCGCAGAGAGTCAGGTGTAACTGCTGTAGATGCAGAAAACTGCATAGAAGAATAGATTTCAGTACTATATTATACCAAGGGCAAACAGCACCCAGAACCTTCAAATACAATTACGTTTTTTTTAAATTACCGTACCCACAGATTATATGTTAATGTTAATATATGAAATCAGAATCTTTAACAATGCATATTATATATTTTCCTTTAGATAGAAAAATATGCAAGGATATTATAGTCAATTGCTCTGGTTTATTGTAGCAGAAGTATTTGAGTAAACATTAGTTTCAGTTACGCAGAATAGATTTGATATTCTCACCAAAGCCTATCAACTTTCCTTCTGTAGTCAAATAAAATATATATCTATAATCTCTTGCATTCAAGTAAAATATATTTGCATGCAGGTGGTATCTGCACCTATGGATATAGATATGAAGAACTATATCCATTCTAACATACATACACAATATAGAAGGAAAGCTGATTTTCTGCTGTGGTGAGAACAATTAGCTTCTCAATCTCTTTCTTTATATTATATATTTGTATCCAAAGACAATAATACAGTTGAAATCAGATACTGTCTAGATTTTGCATGAATAGTATACTTTAAGAAAGCAACAGAGAGTCCTGTGGCACCTTTAAGACTAACAGATGTATTGGAACATAAGCTTTCGTGGGTGAATACCCACTTCATCACACGCATGAAGTGGGTATTCACCCACGAAAGCTTATGCTCCAATACATCTGTTAGTCTTAAAGGTGCCACAGGTCTCTGTTGCTTTCTACAGATCCAGACTAACATGGCTACCCCTCTGATACTTTAAGAAGTGTACAAAGGCTATGGAGACATTACTAACTGGTCCTACATTTTCTAGTGGTTCTGGAAAAGATTACATTCCTTACATTTAAAATAATTGAGAATATTTGACATTTTCAGACCAGGTATAGCAGATTTAGAAACAAAAAGGCTGATTGTGGCTCTGTTGGTGATCAACTACTTGTGCAAGTAAGGACTCACCACCAGTATAAATGAGGGTTCCCCCAGGTCAGCAGCAAGCACCAGATTGTCTTTCTGGAGTTCCATGCAGAAAAGCAAAAAGGCTGTAGAATATTCAGGGCACACTTCACAAAGGAAGTAGAAGGTTTAGAAGTGGAGAACTGATTACTGATACCTTAGGATTTATTGCTGTCATTAAATTCCAACTTTACAATTACTCAGTAAAGAACTGGATATCTTTTTATAACCAGAAAAAGCACATAATACATTTGCTAGGAACACCCCCACATAAACGGTAATTTTTCCATATTCACAATACAAATTTTGTTCCTTATCAGTGAAATTTGGTCCTGTGGGAACTATGTGGGACCAAAGGGTCATATGTTTCTACCATTCAGTAGAACTCTGTTCTAGTGATGTTTAGTGAGAAAAGGCTGTATTAACAGAGGAGATCATCGTAATTAAGATGAATTTTTCTGGAGACAAATCTCATCCATAATACTGATTCATCTAGATGTCACTCTGCTTCTAGACCATGTGCTACCATAAGAGCATGCATTTCTTTACCAAATTTGGCCGACCACCCCATCACTGCTTTTTCTTTTTTCACTAATCTAGAAAAGGTTCATTAGAGCATTCTCTTCAAGCTCAAAGACCTAATTCTGATCACCTTATTCACACAAGTAGTAAGAATAGTAGCATTTGGCTTCAGATGTACTAAA
>NW_027058859.1:0-2000 GCF_011386835.1 Chrysemys picta bellii | reverse complement strand
GCCTCTGGCCAGTTATTTCCCTACGCTCGGGGAAGCTGACCAACAAACCCTCCCAGCTCCCTCCCAAAGCCACAAGCTTTCCTGGGTCCCTGGGGGAAAGGGGGAAGCCGGGACAGATCTTTGGACAGCCATTGGGTGTGGTCAGTTGGGGATCCTGCCTCGGGCAGGCAGAGTCCTGCCTCTATCCCAGATCAGCTGGGGAACTGGGCTCGCAGGTGGGAACCAGGGGAGACGGGGAGAGAAGAGGAAGCCAGAGCACATTGGGAAGCCCAAGGGCCTGGTCCCCATTCGACTCAGAACACCAGGAGCAGAAATCACCCCCCGCAAGGGTCAGACCCAGGGCCCACGGTGTGGAGATGCCCCAATGTCTCGGGGGGGAGGAGGGAATCTAGGATTGTTCCAATTACACTCAGGTGGGGAGCCCGGGGCGTGGCCGAAGGAGCCTGGAGTTCTCCAGCTGCAGGAGGTGGAGGAAAGCATGGGCACCCTTGGCACCAAGCTGGGCTGGGCGGGAGGCTGGCACTGCATGGCCTCAGTCTGGGTACCACGTAACTCTGCCACTTCCTTGGCTCCCGCAGTCTCTCCTGATCAGCAGGCTCTGGCGGAGGGGGACGGAGGACAAGGGAGAAGGTAAGGCTCTGCCTCGCGCTCCCTGCCGGTTCCCGGGCTCAGAATCCCAGGGTCTCTCCCAAGCGCTCCACGCTAGCTCAGGGGTCCCACACGAGGCCCCCCCAGGCTTGGCTTGCCCAGGGGATGAGAGTGGGAGCCAAGGTGCTGAGTGGTGCTGGGATAAGCTGACATGGTGCTAATGACCCGTCGTCTGGAGGCAAACCCTGATTGTCTGTTCCCCCTGGCTGGTTGTCCCCATGTCCTTCAGGGCTCCCTGCCCTTCCCAGGAGCCTCCGGAACAGGGCAGCTTTGCCAGCAGGAGGCACTGCCCCCTGCCCAGCAGATCTTGTCTCTTTATTTCACCCGTCTGCTCTGTCTTGGATAGGGGTGTGCATCGTACCAGGGCTTGCAAGACCAAGGCTGCTAGGTGCTGCCAGCCCCAGCATTTGCCAGAGAGTTTACCTGGGACCCCGCCCACTGGCGAGATCCATTTCTGCAGGATGGGGCACCGGCTGGGTTATTTGCAATAGGACGATCCGCTGTCTGGGTTTCTGATACTGGGACAGTGCCCTGGCCAGGTTCACAGCCCTGGCACGATGCCCTGGCCGGGTTCACAGCCCTGGCACGATGCCCTGGCCGGGTTCACAGCACTGGCAGTGTTTGAGAGGGGCCTGGCGTGGTGCCGGCGGAGTGTTTCATCGGCCCCGTGCGCTCACAAGCTCAGCATACCAGGCCTGGGGCCAGGGCACTGGAACGAGGGGGCCGGGGGGCCAAGCCCTCTGATTTTTGACTGGCTGTAAGGACGAGGAACAGAAGGCAGAGGGTGCCGAGAAGAAAGGGCAAGCACGGGGCAGGGTCTTGGAGGGAAGCAGTGGCGGAGGAGTGGGGCTTGGGGTGAAGTGGCGGTGTGGGGCAGGGCCTTGTGGGGAATGGGTCACAGGAGGGCAGGGGCGCCTGGAGAAGGAGTGGCACAGGGGTAGGGCCTCAGGGTTAGGAGCAGGGTGGGAGCGGGGATTCGGGGTTGGGGCAGTATGAGTGGGCGGGGTCACGGTTCGGGAGCCCTTGGCCCCCGCTACGTTCAGGGAGCTTCCGTGGCTCCTGGCCCGGGGCACGCAGCAGCTCCACGTTCCCGTCTCTCCTCAGAAGCCCTCTCTGCTGTTCTGTTTTAGGTGCAAAGAAGCAGCGGGTGACGCAGCTGCGTGACCAGCTGTGCCGGGAACCCCCCAGCCGTGCTCGCCGAGCCGCCAGGCGCCGCTCCATCCGCCAGCTGCTGTGTGACGACGCAGACTGCGCCGTGTGCAACAAGGCAGCCCGGAAAGCTGAGCGGCTGGCGTACACCAACAGGGCCGGCGCGTGGGTACCTGCCGGGACAGGGTCACCTCCCCCTCCCA
>NW_027058858.1:0-2002 GCF_011386835.1 Chrysemys picta bellii | reverse complement strand
GGATTATATATGCAAATATGGTAGATCCTCTACAATGGAATATACTCCCAGTTTTCTGCAGTCTTCAGTATTTAAGTTGGAAAAGGTTCCTTTTCAGGAAAGCTTTTTGACTTCTCTAAGGCACTAAGTAATTGAAGCACGTTTTCTTCATACTCTTCTCAAATGTGTACTGCAAACACACTGGAACATTTCATAGCTAATTTCTATAGTACTCTATGTAATAATTTTTTGTTATATTTGTAGTGCACTGACTACAGTGACAGCACCTGGGTTCTAGAAAACCAACCCCCAGGCACCTACGTCTTACAGGTGGAAGCCTATGATGCAGACCTGGGACTTAATGGAGAAGTAAAATATGGGCTTATGCACAGAGATGGAGCTTCACCAGGCTTCAGTATTGATCCAGATACTGGTCAGTGGCTCTACACCTGTTACGTTAAGGCTGAATTGCAGTGAATTTGGGTGCATGCTTCTCTGGTATATTAACAGGGAATTGCTATAGCCATTTGGAGAACCATGTTTCCAGGACTGAGCCAACATCAAACAGTCTGAAGTGAATGCTGAGGAAACTGAAAGCTTATCTTTAGTCTGAACACAGCAGAATCCTACTAAAATTATTGAGAAATCCTACTTAAGTTTTTTTTTCAATGCTATAGGCATGATATAAAATATGGTAAATCTTTGGCTAATCTTTAACATCCAAAATAAATTGTATTTGATGTGGTAAATAGTAAAATAATCTAGAATATGTGGGTGTAAGCCTACACTGATTTAACTGGCAAGTCAGCAAGGAAAAACAGAACCCCCAATTTATTGGGGTATAAAACTATTCTGAAACATTAACTTTACCTTGGGACAAATCTCACTATAGAAATATAAATAGACTGTATTTGGCAAAGGAGGAAGCATGAACGGATCTGCAGTTCTACTTGAGTGTATATTCACCCCTTTGATGTGAGCTAACAACTCTTTGAACTGGTTAATGTCTGACAAATACAGATTGGAAGTCCAGACTTCAGTTTTAAAATACTACAAATACAGTGGGTATAGCGCCAGAAGGAGATGGTGGTAAACACTGCCACGAGTGTTAAACTAAATAAATATTGTCCCTATATAAATACAAAAGACGCCCTCAGTATAGAATGGTAATTCAGGATGTTCACACCCAGTGGTGAAAGTAATTTAAAGGACTTACTTGTACGCCAGAGTTCTGCGCGGGGGGGTGGCCTCAACCAGAAGAGGTGGGGCCTTTAAATACCCGGGCCCTTTAAATCAAGATTTAAGTTCCCCGGGGCGCCGCTGCGGTAATGGCGGCCTGGATCCCCTGGTCCTTTAAATAACCGGCGGAGCCCTGCCCCACTAGCCCAGGCTCTGGCAGCGGGGCTCGGGCGGCGATTTAAAGGGCCCGGGGCTCTGGCCGCTGCAGGGAGCCCCGGGCCTTTTAAATCGCATGCCTGGGGAAGCCAGTCCGGTCCAGCACGGCGTACCAGCTTACTTTCATCTTTGTTCACACCTAAATATCTCTGACCCAACTATATAACAGAGACACCAAAGCCTGAGATGGGAAAGGGCAGAAGCAGGGCCGGCTCCAAGTTTTTTGCTGCCCCAAGCAAAAAAATTTTCCTGCGCGTTCCCCTCCTCCCCGGCCCTGCCCCAACTCCATCCCGTCCCCAAATCCCTGGCCCTGCCTCCTCCCCCGGGCGTGCCGCATTTCCCCTCTTTCTTACTTCCTGCGGCCCTCCCCGTGCCCCCCACCGCCGCAGCTCACCTCTGCTCAGGGCCGGCTCCCGGCTTTTTGCGCCCCAAGAAACAAAAACAAAACAAAAAAGGAGCCGGAGTGCCACCCCTTGGAAAGTGCCGCCCCAAGCACATGCTTGGAGCGCTGGTGCCTAGAGCTGGCCCTGGGCAGAAGGTACAGATTAATTGACAAAACTGAGATGCCAAGAAAGAAGCAGTTAGCAGAGAGTGAGACTTTGAAGTCATTGAAGTAACCTCCATGGAT
>NW_027058857.1:0-2003 GCF_011386835.1 Chrysemys picta bellii | reverse complement strand
TGAGCAACAAGAGTGATGTCGTGGTGGGAGTCTGCTATAGACCAGCACACCAGGGGGATGAGGTGGATGAGGCTTTCTTCCGGCAACTAACAGAAGTTGCTGGATCGCAGGCCCTGGTTCTCATGGGAGACGTCAATCACCCTGATATCTGCTGGGAGAGCAATACAGCGGTGCACAGACAATCCAGGACGTTTTTGGGAAGTGTAGGGGAGAATTTTCTGGTGCAAGTGCTGGAGGAACAAACTAGGGGCAGAGCTCTTCTTGACCTGCTGTTCACAAACCGGGAAGAATTAGTAGGGAAGCAAAAATGGATGGGAACCTGGGAGGCAGTAACCATGAGATGGTCGAGTTCAGAATCCTGACACAAGGAAGAAAGGAGAGCAGCAGAATACGGACCCTAGACTTCAGAAAAGCAGACTTTGCCTCCCTCAGGGAACTGATGGGCAGGATCCCCTGGGAGAATAACATGAGGGGGAAAGGAGTCCAGGAGAGCTGGCTGTATTTTAAAGAATCCTTACTGAGGTTGCAGGAACAACACATCCCGATGCGTAGAAAGAATAGTAAATAACAGTGAAATCCTTGCTGATCTTAAACACAAAAAAGAAGCTTACAAGAAGTAGAAGATTGGACAAATGACCAGGAAGAAGTATAAAAATATTGCTCAGGGTATGTCTACACTACGAGAGTAGTTCGATTTTACTTAAATCGAATTTGTGGAACCGATATTACAAAGTCGAACGTGTGTATCCACACTAAGGACAGTAATTCGACTTTGTGAGTCCACACTAATGGGGCAAACGTTGACATTGGAAGCAGTGCACTGTAGGCAGCTATCCCACAGTTCCCGCAGTCCCCGCTGCCCATTGGAATTCTGGGTCGAGCCTCCAATGCCTGCTGGGGCAAAAAATGTGTCGAGGGTGGTTTTGGGTAACTGCCATCATTCAACCGTCACTCCCGCCCTCCCTCCCTGAAAGCGCAGGCGGGCAATCAGTTCGCGCACTTTTCTGGTGAGTGACAGCGCGGACGCCACAGCACTGTGAGCATGGAGCCCGCTGTGACCATCGCTGCAGTTATGGCCGTTGTCAACACCTCGCACCATATCATCCACCTTTTTCAGAGTCAGATGCTGAGAAATCGGGCGAGGAGGCTATGGCAGCGCGGTGAGGACATTAAGTCTGAGAGGGGTACAGACCTCTCACAAAGCATGGCACCCCGTGCTGTGAACATCATGGTGGCAATGGGTCATGTTGATGCTGTGGAACGGCGATTCTGGGCCCAGGAAACAAGCACGGACTGGTGGGACCGCATAGTGCTGCACGTGTGCGATGAATCACAGTGGCTGCGAAACTTTCGGATGTGTAAGGGAACTTTCCTGGAACTTTGTGAGTTGCTGTCCCCTGCACCCGGATGCGAGCAGCCCTGACTGTCCAGAAGCAAGTGGCCATAGCCCTCTGGAAGCTTGCAATGTCAGACAGCTACCGGTCAGTCGCGAACCACTTTGGCGTGGGCAAATCTACCGTGGGGGTTGCTGTGATGCAAGTAGCCAACGCAATCGTTGAGCTACTGCTGTCAAAGGTAGTGACCCTGAGAAACGTGCAGGTCATCACAGATGGCTTCGCCGCGATGGGATTCCCAAACTGCGGTGGGGCTATAGATGGAACTCACATCCCTGTCCTGGCACCGGACCACCAGGCCTGCCAGTACATTAACAGAAAGGGCTACTTTTCAATGTCGCTGCAAGCACTGGTGGACCATAGGGGATGTTTTACAAACATCAACGTCGGATGGCCGGGCAAGGTTCATGACGCTTGTGTTTTCAGGAACTCTGGTCTGTTTAGATGGCTGCAGGAAGGTATTTACTTCCCGGACCACAAAATAACTGTTGGGGATGTGGAGATGCCTATAGTGATCCTCGGGGACCCTGCCTACCCACTAATGCCCTGGCTCATGAAACCCTATACAGGCACCCTGGACACTGAAAAAGAACTCTTCAACTACCGCCT
>NW_027058856.1:0-2007 GCF_011386835.1 Chrysemys picta bellii | reverse complement strand
TGAGTGCAGGGGCCTGCACTTGATGACATCTCGAGGTCCCTTCCAGTCCTATGATTCTGTCATGGGTTAAGTGATGCTTTTTGTTAAGATGGCTGGTGCTAGTAGCTGGGTATGGCTCTGTTTTTTGCCCCCTTCCTCTGCCTGCACAGTTCTCAGCTCTAGGATATCGCTGCTTCTGTAGGCCATGCAGCAGGCTCCCCAGCCTGTAGAATTGCTTTTCCCCCTGCCCTGGGTCTGAGCTGTGTTGGGGGCAGGGAAGGGAGATGAAAACTCCACGGTGTTTGGGTGAGGGCAGAAAGGGAGTGGCAGCAGTAGGAGGCAGAAGGGAGCAAATTGCATGGAAAAGAGGGGAAATGTTTGAATGGGCGTCATGGGTCTGAAAGGCAGCGGGCCTAGGGTTTAGGCTGTGATACCTCAGACCACTTCAATCTCTCCATTCCTGAGGAGAGCCCTGTTGGGTCATACATATAAAATCAAAGGATCCTAGAAGGAGCCTGGCTTGTGGTTGAAACTTGCCCGTAGCTCAATGTTATTAGTTTTACAGTAGCGACTGGAGGTGCAAACTGAGACCAGAGCCCCAGAGTCCTTGATTTCAATGGAGCTTCTTACAGTCTAAAGCATGTTAAGCATGTGCTTATGTTTCCTTGGATTGGGGTTAGCGAGCTCAGTACCTTGCTGGTCTGAGCTCTTATTCTGGGTGAGCTGAGAAGTTGGGAAATGTCTGTTGATCCTAGGAGAGCTGTTAAAGCAGAACTGCAAAGAAACTGGAGGGATTTGACAGCTTTAGATGGCATAGTGTATGGATGCGGTTGCTTAAGGGATACTAAACATCACACTTCAGGGCGTAAACCAATCTCTAATTATTAGAGATCCTGGCAGGATGTGGGGAAGGGCTGATTAGTCCACATCTGCCTATTGAAGGCTATTAAACCTTCTTTTGAAACCTCTGATACTAGCCACTATCAGAGACATGATACTGCACTAGATGGAGCTCAGGTCTGATCCAATCTGGCAACTTCTATGTGTTTATCCAGTATTTCATAATAAGACCGGTGAATCCAAATGCTTCTGCAGACCAAATTCCTTCTAAAGAGAGAATCTGAACCAGTGGGTGCTGCCCCATTCCAAACGGAGTGACCGTAGGCACTTATCGGCCAGAGAGGGGGTGCTCGTGACAGGCGGGTGTCGAGGCCGTTACACTGAAAACTGAAATCTGAAGTTAGATTTGATTCAGGTCTCTCTTAAACAGCTATAAACAGATGCAAATCAAGAGGAACTGCATTGAAATCCCCTGGAGTTCCATCTATGTAAAACCTGTGCAAACCAGATCATAATAATCATCATAATAATAAAAACCTCAACCACAACAATATACTCCACTGGACAGAGCTTTCTCCATGGGGTACTCCTGGGGGAATTCTGCAACAAAACAATATTTTTAAATTCTGCGTATTTAATTTGTCACAATAACACTATATAATCACACCGGTTTCAATTATTTTGGTAATTTTTCAAAATACCTGCCAGCCACAGGGCCCCCCTGGCCCAGACACCTGCACCCCCTCCCATCCCCCAGAGCCCAGCTGCAGCCTTCCAAGCCCAGACACTCACACCCCTCCCTTTCCAAAGTCCAGGGAGCCAGAGGGAGAAACAACCTGATGCTGGGCCCTGTGCTTGTATGGAGTTTCCTGCATGTCACCTCCTCCTTTCAGGGTGTGCCAGGAGCCCTTCATCTCCATCTCCCTACCCTGGCAGCATCTCCTATGTGCAAGCTGGGAGCTGGACTCTGCTGGGTCCAGCGGCCCCTAGTGGCAGCCAGCAGCTCTGCAATGCCAAATCTGGGGGAAAGGGAGGAAATTCTGCACAGAATGTTAATGTGGTGTGAATTCTGCACTGTGCAATGGTACAGAATTCCCCCAGGAACAATGGGGAGAAGAAGTGAGAACAAATAATCATGTCACTTAATACACTGCTGGTCGATGCTCAGATATGATGGTGATGTAAGTC
>NW_027058855.1:0-2007 GCF_011386835.1 Chrysemys picta bellii | reverse complement strand
CAGCCTTTAGAATTGCTTTTCCCCCTGCCCTGGGTCTGAGCTGTGTTGGGGGCAGGGGAGTGAGATGAAAACTCCACGGTGTTTGGGTGAGGGCAGAAAGGGAGTGGCAGCAGTAGGAGGCAGAAGGGAGCAAATTGCATGGAAAAGAGGGGAAATGTTTGACTGGGCGTCATGGGTCTGAAAGGCAGCGGGCCTAGGGGTTAGGCTGTGATACCTCAGACCACTTCAATCTCTCCATTCCTGAGGAGAGCCCTGTTGGGTCATACATATAAAATCAAAGGATCCTAGAAGGAGCCTGGCATGTGGTTGAAACTTGCCCGTAGCTCAATGTTATTAGTTTTACAGTAGCGACTGGAGGTTCAAACTGAGACAAGAGCCCCAGAGTCCTTGATTTCAATGGGGCTTCTTACAGTCTAAAGCATGTTAAGCATGTGCTTATGTTTCCTTGGATTGGGGTTAGCGAGCTCAGTACCTTACTGGTCTGAGCTCTTCTTCTGGGTGAGCTGAGAAGTTGGGAAATGTCTGTAGATCCTAGGAGAGCTGTTAAAGCAGAACTGCAAAGAAACTGGAGGGATTTGACAGCTTTATATGGCATAGTGTGTGGATGCAGTAGCTTAAGGGATACTAAACATCACACTTCAGGGCTTAAACCAATCTCTAATTATTAGAGATCATGGCAGGATGTGGGGAAGGGCTGATTAGTCCACATCGGCCTATTGAAGGCTATTAAACCTTCTTTTGAAACCTCTGATACTAGCCACTATCAGAGACATGATACTGCACTAGATGGAGCTCAGGTCTGATCCAATCTGGCAATTTCTATGTGTTTATCCAGTATTTCGTAAAAAGACCGGTGAATTCAAATGCTTCTGCAGACCAAATTCCTTCTAAAGAGAGAATCTGAACCAGTGGGTGCTGCCCCATTCCAAACGGAGTGACCGTAGGCACTTATCGGCCAGAGAGGGGGTGCTCGTGACAGGCGGGTGTCGAGGCCGTTACACTGAAAACTGAAATCTGAAGTCAGATTTGATTCAGGTCTCTCTTAAACAGCTATAAACAGATGCAAATCAAGAGGAACTGCATTGAAATCCCCTGGAGTTCCAGCTATGTAAAACCTGTGCAAACCAGATCATAATAATCATCATAATAATAAAAACCTCAACCACAACAATATACTCCACTGGACAGAGCTTTCTCCATGGGGTACTCCTGGGGGAATTCTGCAACAAAACAATATTTTTAAATTCTGCGTATTTAATTTGTCACAATAACACTATATAATCACACCGGTTTCAATTATTTTGGTAATTTTTCAAAATACCTGCCAGCCACAGGGCCCCCCAGCCCAGACACCTGCACCCCCTCCCATCCCCCAGAGCCCAGCTGCAGCCTTCCAAGCCCAGACACTCACACCCCTCCCTTTCCAAAGTCCAGGGAGCCAGAGGGAGAAACAACCTGATGCTGGGCCCTGTGCTTGTATGGAGTTTCCTGCATGTCACCTCCTCCTTTCAGGGTGTGCCAGGAACCCTTCATCTCCATCTCCCTACCCTGGCAGCATCTCCTATGTGCAAGCTGGGAGCTGGACTCTGCTGGGTCCAGCGGCCCCTAGTGGCAGCCAGCAGCTCTGCAATGCCAAATCTGGGGGAAAGGGAGGAAATTCTGCACAGAATGTTAATGTGGTGTGAATTCTGCATTGTGCAATGGTACAGAATTCCCCCAGGAACAATGGGGAGAAGAAGTGAGAACAAATAATCATGTCACTTAATACACTGCTGGTCGATGCTCAGATATGATGGTGATGTAAGTCCATATAGACTAGAATCAGAAATTGGAGCTTTATTTTGGGCCTCCTTCCACCCAAATGTGGAAGATCAATGATCCTTGTGCAAGAAAACAGGAATAGAAATAGTGGGCATGTGAGTAAAAATCTCTTCTCGCACCCCCGCTCCCAACAGAACAGTATATCTGAGGGCAATTATTCTGTACCCAAAATGTCTGGCTGCAACG
>NW_027058854.1:0-2009 GCF_011386835.1 Chrysemys picta bellii | reverse complement strand
CAGCATGCCAACATTTTATGGCCAACTTAGAACAACGCTTCCTCGGCTCTCATCCCTTAGAGCCCCCTCCTCTACTTGCGCTACATTGATGACATCTTCATCATCTGGACCCATGGGAAGGAGGCCCTTGAAGAATTCCACCAGGATTTCAATGATTTCCACCCCACCATCCACCTCAGCCTGGACTAGTCCACACAAGAGATCCTGGACACCACAGCAAATAAGTGATGGTCACATAAACACCACCCTATACCGGAAACCTACTGACCGCAAAGTTTACCTACCTGCCTCCAGCTTCCATCCAGATCTTGGGAGGCAGACCAGTCCTCGCTTACAGACAGCCCCTAATCTGAAGCAAATACTCACCAGCAACTACACACCACACCACAGAAACACTAACCCAGGAACCAATCCCTGCAACAAACCCCGTTGCCAACTCTGTCCCCATATCTACTCTAGCGACACCATCACAGGACCCAACCATATCAGCCACACTATCAGGGGCACATTCAGGTGCACATCTATTAACGTAATATATGTCATCATGTGCCAGCAATGCCCCTCTGCCATGTACATTGGCCAAACCGGACAGTCTCTACGTAAAAGAATAAATGGACACAAATCAGGATTGGTAACATACAAAAGCCAGTAGGAGAACACTTCAATCTCCCTGGACATTCAATAACAGATTTAAAAGTAGCCATCCTTCAACCAAAAAACTTCAGAAACAGACTTCAGAGAAACTGCAGAGCTACAATTCATTTGCAACTTAACACGGTCAATTTGGGCCTCAATAGGGACTGGGAGTGGCTGGCTCACTACAAAAGCAATTTTCCCTCTCTTGGTATTGACCCCTCCTCATCAGTCATTGAGAGTGGACCACATCCACCCTGACTGAATTGGCCTTGTCAACACTGGTTCTCCACTTGTAAGGTAACTCCCTTCTCCTCATGGGCCAGTATATTTATGCCTCTATCTGTAATTTTCACTGAAGAAGTGGGGTTTTTTTTACCCATGAAAACTTATGCCGAAATAAATCTGTTAGTCTTTAAGGTGCCATCTGACTCCCCCTTTTCTTATTAAGGGCTGATTTCCAATGGAAACCATTCCCGCAGTCCAGACATTTATAGCGTCTCTCTTCTATGTGCATTCTTCAATGATTATTAAGATTTCTGCTGTTACTGAAGCTGTTCCCACATCCCAAGCATTAATCAAGTCTCTGTCCTCTTTGGCTTGCCTGATGTGTAACAAGGCCTGATCTGAGTCAATTACATGCAAGTTCCTTAATCCTTTCTTGTCATGTGTCACAGAAGTTTAGATCCTGTATGGATTCTCCCATGTTTAATGAGGTGTGATGTCTGTCTGAAAATTTTCCCACAATCCAAGCTCTTATTGGGATCTCTCTCCTGTGTGGATTCTCTGATGTTTAACCTAGGCTGATCTCCATGTGAAACTTTTCCCATAGTCCAAGCACTTGTGGGGTCTCCCTCCTGTGTGGATTGCCTGATGTTGAACAAGCTTTGACCTCTTTATGAAACTTTTCCCACAGTCCAATCACTTGTGGAGTCTCTCTCCTGTGTGGATTGCCTGATGATAAACAAGGTCTGTCCTTCGTATGAAAGTTTTCCCACATTCCAAGCACTTGTGGAGTCTCTCTCCTGTGTGGATTGCCTGATGACAAACAAGGTCTGACCGCGTGGGCAGCGCTCTGGGGGTGGAGCTGTGCGCTTCCGCGGAGCAGTGTGTCTAGAGCTGTGTGGAGCCAGACACACTGCTCTGAGTAGCATGGTAGGGGAGACAGGGACGTGGGGTGGGATAAGTGGCAGCAGCTCCCAGGGGGCAGTCAGGGAACAGGGAGCAGGGTGGGTTGCATAGTGGTTGGGGTTCCGGGGTGGTGGTTAGGGGCGGGTGGGTCTCTGGAGGGGGCGGTCAGGGAGCAGGGGGGGTTGGATGGGGAGTGGGAGTCCCGTGGGTCCGTCAGGGGATAGGGGGATGGATAGGGGTTGGGG
>NW_027058853.1:0-2010 GCF_011386835.1 Chrysemys picta bellii | reverse complement strand
GCCAAAGTGAGGCACCAGCTCCGCATCATCCATCACTTGCGCCAGGTGCCAGAGACACTGCAGGGGTTGTGCCTCTGAGGCCTTCAGCAACTCCCGCTCCCTGTTGCAGGTACTGCTCTGGCTCACTGTAAATGGGGAGTTGGTGGAAGGGGAAATGGAGCCCCCTGGCACTCAATGAAAGGGAAAGTGGTGGATTCTCCATCTCTTGAAGTCATTGAATGAAACTAGATGCCTTTCTGGAATGTTTGTGCCCAAAAAGTAACTATTGTCCTATACAGGAAGCCTATGATATGCAGGGGGTTAGATGAGATGCTCTAAAGGTCTCTTCTGGCCATAAAGTGTATTAATTTTGGAAACACTGAGTGTAGCATTGGGAGCAGCCTCTAATGTTTTACTGTCTAACCGGCTTGCTTCCTAGAATGAAGACGCATTGAGTGGGGTGATCCACAGAGAGTAGCTCAAACCTTCAAAGTGTCAAGCCAGCAGCAGGACATTAGCACTTCAGGGGATGGGTGGGTGTGGCAGTGACATCACAAAGGCCTTTTGCAGGAGCTCAGCCTATTGGTCAAAGTTGTTAGGGAGGTGGTGACCTCAGAGAGAGATGCTCACATCAGCCAGGCAAAACAGGGGCGCAGGGCCAGGGAAACCTCAGAGACCCCTGTGGCTTTGCTTCAGCAAGTCTCCTTCTCAAGCTCTCTTTGAGGACTGAGAGAGTATTAGGGTTCACATATGTGAGTGTGAGCAGGAGCCTCTTTCGAGTTTTCTCCTTTCCTTTTACCCATTTTACTAGAAAACAGAAGTCCCTGTTGAGAAAGTAAGTGCCTCGGAGAGGTTTGTAACCTGTTCAGTCTGATCCACCTGGTGCCATCTGAATTCTAGGCATGGAAAACACTAGTTTAAGGTGGCAGAATTTTATTCCCTCCCTGGGATTTTGTCCCGTATAATCACTGGGGATATTAGGAAAACAACAAGGAGTCTGGTGGCACCTTAAAGACTAACAGATTTATTTGGGCATAAGCTTTCGTGAGTAAAAACCTCACTTCTTCGGATGCATAGAGTGAAAGTTACAGATGCAGGCATTATATACTGACACATGGAGAGCAGGGAGTTACTTCACAAGTGGAGAACCAGTGTTGACAGGGCCAATTCAAAAATCAGGGTGGATGTAGTCCACTCCAAATAATAGATGAGGAGGTGTCAATTCCAGGAGAGGAAAAGCTGCTTCTGTAGTGAGCCAGCCACTCCCAGTCCCTATTCAAGCCCAGATTAATTTTGAATGAATTTGCAAATGAATTTTAGTTCTGCTGTTTCTCTTTGAAGTCTGTTTCTGAAGTTTTTTTGTTCAATGATAGTGACTTTTAAATCTGTAATAGAATGACCAGGGAGATTGAAGTGTTCACATACTGGCTTATGTATGTTACCATTCCTGATGTCCGACATGGGGACATTAGGGTTTGTCCTTTTCCTTTTACCTTTTCCTCCATCCCTCCTTCCTTTCTCTTCATCTCTTACTTCTTTTGTCCTTTCTCTTGTTCCCCTCACACCACCAGGAGTGGTGTGTGTGTGTGTGTGCGTGGTGCTGATGGTTCTCTTCTCCTCCCCTTGTGGGGAGTTCATCCAAAACTGTGGGGTTGAAATAGTGCTTGGACCCCACTGACAGTAGATGCTGCCATTGTGTGACTTAGCATTAGTGTCTGGGATGACTTGGGTCAAGATCTCAACCTCCCTGCAACCCACTTCACTGCTGTCAGAATCCCTCCTGCACACCCTGTTAGAGCCGCCTCCCAGCCCAACCTGTGTCGGGGTGGAGAAGAGGGTTCTGATGACTTGAGCTGTGGTTTGGAGGTAGAACAGCTGTCAAGGGTACTGAGCAGGAGGTAGCAGGAGCTCACCCTACAAGGAGGGGGGTTGGCTCTGGAGGTTTCTAGAAAGGACAAGAAGACTCCATTTTGGGGTTCAGGAGGTGAATTCATCTCTCATTGATGGGCAGGTGCTGGGTGGAAATACTGC
>NW_027058852.1:0-2030 GCF_011386835.1 Chrysemys picta bellii | reverse complement strand
GCTTTACTCCTTCACTTCCACTCTTCTTCCCTTCTTTGGGGGGCTGCATTCGCCATTGAGCAGGCGGATGGGAATCCCTGAGTGCTCGGCCTAGGCCAGGGGTCTCCAACACACGGCCTGCAGGGCTATTTCTCTAGGTAAGCGGCTCCAGGCCACAGCCCAATGCCATCCTGCACCCCAAACCCCTGCCGTGAGCCCCCTGCCTGCACCCCAACCTTCTGCCACACCTCGCACTCCCTCCTGCACCCCACATCCCAACCCCTTGCCCTGAGCCCCCTGCCTGCACCCCAACCCTCTGCCGCACCTCGCACTCCCGCCTGCACCCCACACCCCAACTCCCTGCCCTGAGCCCCCTGCCTGCACCTCAACCCCCTTCTGCACCCCAACTCCCTGCCCTGAGCCCTGTCTGAACCCCCCACCCCTACTGCACCCCACACCCCAACCCCCTGCCATGAGCCTCCCTCCTGCACCCCAACCCTCTGCCACACCTCGCACTCCCGCCTGCACCCCACATCCCAACCCCCTGCCCTGAGCCCCCAGCCTGCACCCCAACCCCCTGCCTGCACCCCAATGCTCTGCCACACCTCGCACTCCCGCCTGCACCCCACACTCCAACCCCCTGCCCTGAGCCCCCTGCCTGCACCTCAACCCCCTTCTGCACCCCAACTCCCTGCCCTGAGCCCCGTCTGAACCCCCCACCCCTACTGCACCCCCTGCGCAGAGCCCCCTACTGCACCCTGCACCCCCTGCCTCACCCCTCCAACTCCCTGCCCTGAGCCCCCTGCACCTCAACTCCCGCCCTGAGCCCCTGCCACATCCCTCCTGCCCCCTCTGGGGGCAGGCCCTCGGGCAGCGAGGGGGGAGGGGTGTCAGTGATGCGGCTCTCGGGCCAATGAACTAGTCCTCATGCAGCCCTCGTGGTCATTGGAGTTTGAGACCCCTGGGCTAGGCTCACAGGCCCAGCAGCTAAAGCCAAGCCCCACTGAGAGCAGCGGGAGATTAGCCTGGAGTGTCAGGAGTGGAGGCTTGGCCCATGGGGACCCAGGCACTGCGGCTGCTGCTACCTTCATGGTGAATCCTCCAACGCCTCGCCAAAGGGCTCTTCCACATTCTGCAAACTGGCCTCACGGGCTGACAGTCTAGGGAACAGAAACCCTTTGTTAGAGCCGGAGAGGCTCTTGCCACGGCTCCCTGAGGGTCACAGTCAAACACCTGCGAGTCTCTAGGAGGCTCTCAAGCAGTTCCCTGCTCAGGCACTTGGCACCCACTAGCAATGGTCTCTGACAGCGGCATTGCCAAGGGGAGCTCAGCAGATGGTCCCTTCTATGGCTTCCTGAGTGGGAGGGAGGTTGGTCTTGTCATTTAAGGCCTAGTGTCAGAGTCAGGGCTCCTGGGTTCTCTGACTTTGGAAATGGGTGGAGTCTAGTGGTTGGAGCTGGACTGGTATCAGTCCCACGCTTCCTTCCTGCCTCTGTCAGGGGCGTCGTGTGTGACCTTGCAGCCAGTTGCTTTCTATCCCTATGCCCCAGCGAACAGGGATAATACTGACCCCCCTCAGAGGGGCTGGCAGGCGTCACCAGCGTCATGACTCAAGTTGGAATGAGTTGTGCTCTTGGTTATGAAGGGCCCAGATTCAGTCCCCATGGATGCCCAGGGGGTCTGTATTGTGGCCATGGTTTGACTAACCTAGCATTACAGGCTGTTTAGCCCGGTCCTGGCCAGGCGTGGTGCATCTGCTCCTGGCCCTCTCAGACACAAGAACATGGCCCACCAAGGACAATCCATCAGCTCCCATCTGGTGTTCAGCTCCAGGATGGATGGGGAGCCCTAGCCAGACCATAGAAAGACAGGGGGGGTGTTCTTTGGTGGAAACTGCTGGAGCTTCAGCCTCTGCTCCCACCTCCAACCCCACGCTAAGGGCTTCAAAAGTGGTGCCTGACCCCAGGTCAACAAAGTAGCCGAGCTGAGGCCAGGGTGGGACTGATCCTAAGAGAAGAGCAGATTTCTCCTCTACTCTAGGGAGATTCCCC
>NW_027058851.1:0-2037 GCF_011386835.1 Chrysemys picta bellii | reverse complement strand
TGGATTTATCATTTCAAAAAAGGTGCCGCAGAACAAGTTTTAGGAAATGTTCCCAAGAATAAGTTTTAGCATGAACATCAGGTCTCAAGCTAGTGTGCAACTACAAGAAAATGTTTGTGAAGACAGTGAAGAAACTAATGATATTTTACTTACCATGAAAAGCAATTATTCATTCCAGGTGAGTGAGTGATAACAATTTTGAAAATTTGATTTATTTAATATTGGGAAAGGGTTCTTGATTTTATATTGATTGGGTCACTACCCTAATAAGTTAAGTTTTTAATTATATTTGTTGGAGCACAGAAGGTTTTAGGCATGGGTGCTCATAAATTAATATTTATTCTGATAATGTAGACAGTATATTTATTTAATATAGCAGCATCCTAGAACTTTAGCTTTCAGTCACACAAATGATAAAAATTGCCATATATGAAGAAACATGCTAACATGCTTACAGCCAAGATTTGCTTTAACTCCACTGACAATAGTAGAGACATTCCGAATTTCACTGGAGTAACAGAAAAGACGGTTACTCACCGTTGTAACTGTTGTTCTTCGAGATGTGTTGCTCATATCCATTCCATTAGGTGTGTGCGCGCCGCGTGCACAATCGTCGGAGAATTTTCTACCCTAGCAACACCGGCGGGTCGGCTGTGGAGCCCCCTAGAGTGGCGCCTTCATGGCGCTGAATATATACCCCAGCCGACCCGGCGCCCCCTCAGTTCCTTCTTGCCGGCTACTCCGACAGTGGGGAAGGGGGGCGGGTTTGGAATGGATATGAGCAACACATCTCGAAGAACAACAGTTACAACGGTGAGTAACCGTCTTTTCTTCTTCGAGTGCTTGCTCATATCGATTCCATTAGGTGACTCCCAAGCCCAACTTAGGTGGTGGGGTCGGAGTGAGACATTGCTGTGTGCAAAACCGCTGATCCGAAAGCAGCATCGTCCCTGGACTGCTGCACTAGTGCATAGTGAGCTGTAAATGTGTGGACTGATGACCAAACCGCAGCTCTACAAATGTCCTGGATCGGAACTTGCGCCAGGAAAGCCGTCGAGGAAGCTTGGGCCCTCGTGGAGTGAGCGGTGAGGTGCGATGCTGAGACACCTGCCAGGTCATAGCAAGTCCGGATGCAAGACGTAATCCAGGAGGATAGGCGTTGTGAGGAGACCGGTGAGCCTTTCATTCGGTCGGCCACTGCAACGAAGAGTTGCGTCGTCTTTCTAAAGTGCCTTGTGCGGTCAATATAGAAAGCCAGGGCCCTGCGTACGTCCAGAGAATGCAAACGTTGATCCTGGCGAGTAGCATGTGGTTTAGGATGAAAGACCGGGAGAAATATATCCTGGTTGATATGAAATGGAG
Source organism: Chrysemys picta bellii (assembly GCF_011386835.1). Taxonomy (NCBI): domain Eukaryota; kingdom Metazoa; phylum Chordata; order Testudines; family Emydidae; genus Chrysemys; species Chrysemys picta. The sequence goes on along the minus strand of NW_027058851.1, from coordinate 675 downwards.
AAACCACCTTAGGGAGAAAGGCAGGATGTGGACGAAGCTGCACTTTATCCTTATGGAAAACTGTGTAAGGGGGCTCGGATGTAAGCGCCCTGAGTTCAGAAACGCGCCTTGCTGAGGTGATGGCTACAAGGAAGGCTGTCTTCCAGGATAGGTACAAAAGTGAACAGGTGGCCAGTGGCTCGAATGGAGGACCTGTGAGCTTGGAGAGAACCAGGTTGAGGTCCCACATCGGAACGGGCTGACGTTGTTGTGGGTACATCCGGTCTAAGCCCTTGAGGAATCTAACGACCATCGGGTTAGAGAATACCGAGGACACGAGTTCTCCTGGGTGAAAGGCTGATATAGCGGCCAGGTGAACTCTAATTGAAGATATCGCCAACCCTTGCTGTTTTAGGGAGAGGAGATATTCCAATATGAGAGGAATAGGTGCCTCTAACGGGGACGTGGCTCGTTGTTCGCACCAACAGGAGAACCACTTCCACTTGGCCGAGTACGTGGCTCGTGTTGAGGGCTTCCTACTGCTCAACAGAATCTGTTGGACCGAGAGTGAGCATTGTTGCTCTGCCTGGGTGAACCATGAAGCAGCCACGCCGTGAGGTGAAGAGATTGCAGGTCGGGGTGACGCAGCCGGCCGTGGTCCTGAGAGATCAGATCTGGACATAATGGAAGCGGGAT
>NW_027058850.1:0-2039 GCF_011386835.1 Chrysemys picta bellii | reverse complement strand
GGGATGATAGGCATGTGGGAGCGCCAATCAGACACCAGCGAGAATCTTAGTGTCTGTGAACGGAGCTGGCAGCACGGGGGAGGGGAATCTCCAGTCGGGCCCTTCCCGCTGCTCCCCGGGAGCCTCTCCCAGGGCAGAGCCCCCGGCCCGGCCCCGCCCTCCCGGTCCCGCCCCTGCCCCAGGGCGGCCCCGCTTGGGGAGAAGGGGAGAGACCCCCAGGGAGCAATGCCCCGGGCTGCGGGGGGCGGGGCTAGACACGCCCGCGGGGGGCGGGGCGGGAACATGCTGCCTGCAAGAGCCCGGCCCCGCCCCTCCCTAACGCGAAGCTCCCGCCCCGCTCTGGTGTCACTTCCGCCCCGCTTCCGGGGCTAGGGGCTCCCTGGGCCTGGCCCCGTCACACTCTGAGCCCGGGGCTGGAATAGCAGGTGGGGAGCAGCCTGTGGGGCAGGACTGGGGGGGCAGAGCTGGGGGGGGGCGGTTGGAGGTCCCAGGGCTGGAATAGCAGGTGGGGAGCAGCCTCTGGGGCAGGACTTGGGGGGCAGAGCTGGGGGGGGGGGGGCGCGGTTGGAGGTCCCAGGGCAGGAATAGCAGGTGGGGAGCAGCCTGTGGGGCAGGACTGGGAGGGCAGAGCTGGGGGGGGCGGTTGGAGGTCCCAGGGCTGGAATAGCAGGTGGGGAGCAGCCTGTGGGGAGGACTGGGGGGCAGAGCTGGGGGGGGCGGTTGGAGGTCCCAGGGCTGGAATAGCAGGTGGGGAGCAGCCTGTGGGGAGGACTGGGGGGCAGAGCTGGGGGGGCGGTTGGAGGTCCCAGGGCTGGAATAGCAGGTGGGGGGCACTCTGAGAGTCAGGACTTAGTAGACATCAGAAAAGGCACACAGGCCAGAGGCCGTATAAATGTTTGGACAGTGAGAAAAGCTTGAGTCGGAGATCACAGCTTTTTACAGCTCAGAGACTGCACACCGGAGAGAGGCCAGAGAAATGCCGTGAGTGTGGGAAAGGTTCCCCTGAGCGATCAGCCCTTACTGCCCAGGAGAGACCCACACGGAAGAGAAACCCTGTACAGGCCTCCACTGTGCGGAAAAGCTTCAGTGACCACTCAAAGCTTACTAGACATCGGAGAATCCACCGGGGTCAACATCAGCCAATCCCACAGGGACGAAACCTCTTAGATTTCATTAGCTGGTGTGTAAAACACTAATATTAGAGCTTGGACATCAGAGACTCCCCCACACCAGAGGGAAATTCTCTCAATGCCCTGACGAGGGCGGCCATAGTAAGAACTCCGTTTCCTCATTCCCACATTCAGGTGAGTGGCATTTGGCTCCCGGGAATCCAGCTGTCCGGTGCTGGGGGGAGGACGCAGCAGCACCCGAGCATCAGCTGGTCAGTGACTCTCTCGCTCTGCCTGGTCTAAGCAAACCCCAGACAGAGGAGAGGACCCCCAATCAGCACCTCCTGCCGGCTGCAGCCCTGACTGCTGAGCTGATAGACCAAAGGGGGGAGAAGGAAGAGACAGAAACTTTCCAGACACTCCCAGTCCCTGGCTGAAGCCCCCCCCCCACTTCCCAGACCGGATCCCCCTTCCATGGAGATTGAGAGAGGGAAACTTGGGCCAGACCCCACCTTCCCTCTAGACACCTGTCCCCTCCCCCTATCTTCCATCAGCCCCTGCGCTGGGCTCCCCCACTGACCTGGAGCTGTTCCTTGGAAGGGGAGTGTCCAGGAAAGCTGGTAACTCCGCCCCTCCCCAAATCCCTCAGGGCTGGGATCTGCTAGATCCGATATTGAGGGAGCAGGAGGAGGGTTTGTGGAGAAACGGGGGATGGAATGGTTGGGGCTGGTGGAGTTGGGACGCAGAGCGAGCTGGGGGCTGGGGCTATCGAGTGTTTGGGGATCATGCGATAAGAGGAGAGGGAGAGCATGGAGGGGCGAGGGGGAGAGGTGCTGCCGCTGATCATTCATTCGCTTTCTACCTTCTCCCTGCCCCCTCTGCATTCAAAAAGCACCAAGAAGAGGGGCTAATTTCCCCAGGGCCTTTTAC
>NW_027058849.1:0-2039 GCF_011386835.1 Chrysemys picta bellii | reverse complement strand
AAATTCCTTACCTAGGGTTACCATCCGTCCGTATTTCCCTGGACATGTCCGGCTTTTGCGTCTCTAAATAGCCGTCCGGGAGGAATTGGTAACAAGGTTAAAATGTCCGGGGTTTTTTTCTCCCTCGCCTCCCTCCCTCCCTTCCATGCAGAGTGTGGCTGCTGATTGGGCGGCTAGGCCGATTGACCCACTCCCATTGGCCTCCAGCAGCCAGAGCCCTCCCTTGCTCCCCCCTCCCTCTCTCTGTAGTCCTGTGTAACACACAAACCGACCCACGTGGAGCCAGAATGGTAAGAGGAGTGGGGGGGGGGCAGTCAGGGAGTGGGGGATTGTTGGATGGGTCCCCAGCCTCCACCTGCCACCCCCCCTCCGTGCATCCCCCCCTCCGTGGGTCCCCCATCTCTGTCTGCCTCTCTCTTGTCTGCTGTGCTGGCTCTGGCAGTACACGCAGACAACTGCTGTCTGCTGCCCCCGGGTCCTAGTGCCCCCTTCCACTATTGGGAGGACAGGCTGCCCTTACCCTGCCCTTCCACCCTAGCCCTGAGCCTCTCCAACACCCCAAACCCCCAAGCCTTCATCCCCACACACCCTAATCCTCTGCTCCATCCCTGAGCCCCCTCCTGCATCATGAACCCCTCATCCCCAGACCCACAGCCCTCACCCCTGCATCCCCTCCTATCCCCAAACTCCCTCCCAATCCCCCTCCCTCTTCCCACACCCCCCCTCCTGCCCTCAAACTTCCTCCTAAAGCCTGCACCCCCTCCCTTTGCACCGCCTCTCACCCCCAAACTCCATCCCAGAGCCTGCACCCCTCACCCCCTCCTGCACACCCACCCCCTGCCCCAGCCCGGAGCCTGCACCCAGCACCCAAACTCTATCCCAGAGCCTGCACCCCTCCTGCACCCTAATCCCCAGCCCAGGACCTGCACCCCAGACCTCCTCCCCCCACCCAACCCACCTCCCAGAGCCTTAGGCAGGTGGGGTGGGGGGTTCTGGGCACCACCAAAATTTCTACAACCCTGCCACCCATGCGAGTGGATAAGGGTCAGGGCAGTCAGGGGACAGGTAGGGTCCTGGGGGGGGGCAGTTAGGGTAGGGGTTCTCAGCAGGGGACAGTCAGGGGACAAGAAGCAGGGGGGGTTGGGGTTCTGAGGGGAGCAGTCAGGGGGTGGGAAGTGGGAGGGAGTGGATGGGGTGGGGCTAGGGCGGGGCTTCCCCCCCCACCCAGTGTCCTCTTTTTTGTTTGTGGAAATATGGTAACCCTACCTTACCATTTCCCGCTGTTGTTTGGCCATCGTGAACTGAGTAGCACAGCTTCCGCCGCAAACTCTGCTCTCCCATTCTTGCATCGCTAGCAAATGTCTCCATGTTGTTGGTGCTGGGCTCCAGTGGAAGCTACAGAAGGCAACCATTTCCGACCGTTGTTCGGCCATCGTGAACCTAGCAGCACAGCTTCCGCCACAAACTCTGCTCCCCCATTCTTGCATCGCTAGCAAATTTCTACATGATAGATAGATAGATAGGGGTGTATGGGGATAGATAGATAGATGGGGGTATATGGGCATAGATAGATAGATAGATAGAGGGGGTGTATGGGCATAGATAGATAGATAGACAGAGGGGGTGTATGGGCATAGAGAGATAGATGGGGGTGTATGGGGATAGATAGATAGATAGAGGGATTGTGTATGGGGATAGATAGAGGGATTGTGTATGGGGATAGATAGAGGGATGGGGTGTACGGGGATAGATAGATGGGGTGTATGGGGATAGATAGATAGAGGGGGAGTATGTAGCTAGATAGAGGGGGAGTAGATAGATGATAGATAGAGGGGGTGTATGGGGATAGATAGATAGAGGGGGAGTATGTAGCTAGATAGAGGGGGTATATGGGGATAGATAGATAGAGGGGGAGTATGTAGATAGAGGGGGTGTATGGGGATAGATAGATAGAGCGGGTGTATGGGGATAGATAGATAGAGCGGGTGTATGGGGATAGATAGAGGGGGAGTATGTAGATAGATAAATAGGGGGGTGTA
>NW_027058848.1:0-2044 GCF_011386835.1 Chrysemys picta bellii | reverse complement strand
TGAGCCAGTAGCTTCCCCTCCCCAGGTCTGGTTCTCACCAGTGGGGTTTGGGTCGCAGTCCCGACAGCCGAGGGGGGTTGGGAGGCTCCAGGAAGGTGTGTGTAAAGTGCTGGGATTGTCGGGATCCCGGACGCGCTGTCATCCCCGCACTAGGGCGGTGTTCTGCACCCCCTGCTGCTGGCCAAATTTTCTCCGTCCCTTGACAATAAGACAGACTCTTGTTTTCACAGCCAGCCGCTCGCCCCGTGCCATCACCCTGCCTGCTTGCTGGGCAGGGTAACTCCTCAGCTCACCACCACCCTCTCCAGCCTGCCTTGGGCTTGGAGAGTGAGGAGAAGGGCGAGGGACGACCCTGAACATCCTCCATCCATCGCTCCGTCACCAGAGCAAGTGAGTGGCATTAGGGTTCCTCGGCGGCATCCCCTGTCTGTCTGGGGAGAGGCAGAAAGAGGGGGAGAGAATCTCTCCCAAAGGAGATTGGATTTGCAAACAGCCCCCAGGACCCCCTCGCTCTCAGACCGGGAAGGGGCGTCTCCAGAGCCATCTCCAGTGTGTTTGGCAAGGTCCCAGCAATGGGGCTCCCAGCCCTTCCCTTGTGGGAGACTGTTCCCCAGGCTGAGAGTCTGTGAGCTGGGCCAGACCCAGTGAGCTGCTGAGCATGGAAATCAATGGGAACCGAGGGGGCCCTGGCCTTGCTATGCCTAGGGACTTTGAAGTGGGGAATGGTTTCCCAGGAGAAGTCCATACTCCTGGGTTCAGGGTCGGCTTTAGCAAGTGCAGGGCCCGATTCCTGGGGCGGCACTTCGGATTGCCGGCTGAGGGAGGTGGCCCCGCGGGACTGCCCCGCTCCGCATGGCGCTCTGGCCAGGAATGCAGGGCCACGGGGCTTGCCGTGGTCTGGCCGACGGTCCGGCCGGAGCCCGTGGAGCTGCAGGGCTGCTGCGGTCCGGCTGGGACTGCGGGGCCGCGGGACTGGCCGGAGCTCCAGCCGGGGTCGCGGAGCTGCTGTGGTCGGGCCGGAGCTCCAGCCGGGGTTACGGGGTCACAGGGCTGCCGCGCTCCGGCCTGGGTCGCGGGGCCACAGAGCTGCCACGCTCCGCCGGAGCTCCAGCCGGGAGAGCGGGGCCGCGGGGCTGCCGCGCTCCGGCCAGCGCTCTGGCACGGGGAGTGGGGCCCCCTAGGACGACTGCCGCTGGGGTGAGTGCGCGGGGACCTCTTAGGCGCGGGGCCCGATTCTGGGGAATCGGGCGAATCGGCCTAAAGCCGGCCCTGCCTGGGTTCTGTTCCTTCTCTAGCCTGGGCGGGAGGTGGGGGGGGGGTGAGTGTGGTCTGGGGTCGCAGGAGGGAGCTGCTTGTCCAAAGTGACCAGTTTCTTTGTGACTGACCCCAGTGTTCGAAAAGGACGAGACTCCCCAGTTCTTGCAGCCCCAGGGATGACGAGGGGGAGCGTTGAGGGGGAGCAGAGCATGCAATGAACTCCTGCCACTGGGGGTAGCTTGCCCTCCCTGCACCCCTGTGGGGGGAGCAGGAGCTGCTCCGGCTGGGGCAGGGATGGGGAGGGACCAAACAGGCTGGTTAGTGAGCGGCTGCCTTGACCCCAGACTCACACCTGCTCCCCGCTGGGTTCCAGGATGGCCAGGCTCCTGAGGAGGTTCAGGAAGAAGGCTCTGCAGATGGCCCCAGAGCCTGAGGGAAGCAGCCACCATCTTCCCCAGGAGCGGAGCGGCCCCTCCGTCCCCGCTGGAGGGGAAGAAGCTCCCGGCCGCGCCAGGAGGTGGAAGTGCCCAGCCTTCTGGTGGAGGAAACCCACTCCCGGCACAGGCGCCGAGGTGGGAGCATCACCTCCCAGGCCAAACTGGAGCTGGGCCAGGCTGCGGCTGGGCAGGCAGGACCCAGCCCAGGGGCGGAACCGGGCAGGGTGGCTCTGGGGCTTGTTGTTGTGTGGGCAGCAGCGGCCCCAGGAGCCCAGCCCCAACTTCCCACAGGGGCCATCGCCCTGCTCGGACAGTGAGGACCTTCCAGCCTCCCCCGGGCAGGAGGTGGA
>NW_027058847.1:0-2044 GCF_011386835.1 Chrysemys picta bellii | reverse complement strand
CGACCTTGCTCATGCCAGGTACCAAACAATAATGATGAGGTTTGCATGTTTCTAGCTGGGGAAGGGGTAATAAACTAAGGGTAAACAGGACCAAATAACTGTTTAGAGAGAAGTTACTAACAAGCTAGATTTATAGCCCTAGAATGATTTAGTTGCTTAAATGTATAAACATGTCTTTGGTAGAGAGGGGAGGTGGAGTGGGGGGGTGGTAGAGAGGGGGAGAGAGGGGGGGCTTAGTTGCAAAATGTATAAAGAAGAGAGAAACTGTTTTTGCTGGTGTGCTCAATTTGAGACTTGCCTGTCTCCTTGCACCACTTTGAGATCTCAAATAAACTTTGATTGTTTCTCCACCCCGGTATGTTTATTGGCGTGAAGCACTCCGGGCACCGAACCCCACTGTTGCTGTCCTCAGGCCCCTGTGCCGGCAACACACCCCTCTTTCCCCTCCCCCGATACAGCAAGCAGGAGTCTCTGGGAGCAGCTCCAAGGCAGAGGGCAGGAGCAGCACATGGCAGTGGGGGGAGGGACAGCTACTGCACAGGGAACTTAGGGGAGGGGAGCTGATAGGGGGGCTGCTGGTCCACCCTGGTTCCAACCACCCGCCAGCTATCTGCAACAGGCCGCTCTTCCTGCCACCAGCAGCAGCACAGTGGTAAGGGTAGCAGCACCGCAACCCTAGGGTTACCATTCGTCCGGATTTACCCGGACATGTCCTCCTTTTTGTGCTAAAAATAGAGTCCGGGGGGAATTTGTAAAGCACTCACAATGTCCGGGATTTCCCCCTCCCCCGGCACAGCAGAGCGAGTGGCTGGGAGGGCTGCAGGAAAGTCCAGGGCTGGACTCCGGAGCAGCTGGAGAGGAGCTCCGCCCTGCATTCTGAGCAAGTGTCTCAGCACAAAGTGCAGCCCTCCCCTTTTGCAACTGGGAGCGGTTTCTGCCATGCAGCGTAGCAAAACGGGAGCGAGAGCACTTTGTGCTGATATAAGGGCAGCTCTCCCCTGCAACCCGGTCCGGACCAGGGACCGGGTTTTGTTGTGCTGGGGAGCTTAGCCACGTGTCCGGCTCGCACAGAGCCCAACACCCTGTTCTGAGCAGCAGGGTAAGGGGGGGCAGGAGAAGGGGCAGGGAGGTTCTGGAGGGGGCAGTCAAGAAACGGGGGGGGGCTTTTTGGGGGGAGTGGAGAAAGTTTTGGGCAGTCAGGGTACAGGTAGGGGGTAGGGTCCTGGTGGGCAGTTGGGGGGGGGGTCTTAGGAGGGGGCAGTTAAGGGACAAGGAACAGGGAGTCTTAGGTAGGGGGTGTCGTTCTGGAGGGCAGTTAGGAGCAGGGGTCCCAGGAGGGGGCAGTCAGGGGACAAGGAGCGGGGGGGGTAGGGGGCTGGGAGATCTGGGGGGGAGCTGTCAGGGGGCAGGAGTGGGGAGAGGGATCGGAGCAGTCAGGGGACAGGGAGCAGAGGGGTTTAGATGGGTTGGGAGTTCTGGGGGGGGGCTGTCAGGGGGCAGGAGTGCGGAGAGGGATCGGAGCAGTCAGGGGACAGGGAGCAGAGGGGTTTAGATGGGTTGGGAGTTCTGGGGGGGGCTGTCAGGGGGTGGGGAGTGGTTGGATGGGGCGTGGGAGTCCCAGGGGTCTGTCTGGGGGTGGGGGTGTGGATAAAGGTTGGGGCAGTCAGGGGACAAGAGGCAGGGAGGCTTAGATAGTCCTGGGGGGCAGTTAGGGGCAGGGGTCCCAGGAGGGGGTAGTCAGGGGACAAGGAACGGGGGGAGGGTTGGGAGGTCAGGGGGGGCGGGAAGTGGGAGGGGCAGGGGCGGGGCTAGGGCGGGGCTCCTCTCGTCCTCTTTTTTGCTCGCTGAAATATGGTAACCCTACGCAACCCCCCCCGCCCCCACAATAACATTGTGACCCCCCCCACACACACACACACACAACACCTTTTTGGATCAGGGACCCTACAATTACAACACTGTGACATTTCAGATTTAAATAGCTGAAATCATGAAATTTATGGTTTTTAAAATCCTATGACGGTAAAATTGACCAAAATGGACA
>NW_027058846.1:0-2046 GCF_011386835.1 Chrysemys picta bellii | reverse complement strand
AAAGGGCCTGTCCCGGGCAGCCTGTAGTTTGTTCTTTCTTATGGGAATGAGAGCTGTCACCTGGTCCCCGGTAGCATAGGAGCGGGAACGCGCTGGGCGGTTGTACCAGACCTTTTGCTTACGTTGGGCCCTGGCTAAATTCTCCCCAGCCAAGTCCATGAGCTCAGCAAGCTTTTCCCAGAAAGTCAGTACATACTCCACTTCTGATTTTTCCATCAGGGGAGGCCTTCCCCTCTCATTAGTCCCTCAACAAGTCCACAGGTCCCCTTACTCTCCTCCCATACAGCCACTCGAAAGGAGAGAACACGGTTGATTTCTGGGCCCCTTCCCAGTAGGGGAACAACAGCTGGGGTAAATACTGGTTCTGGTGGGACCCAAGTGAGAGTGCCAATTCAGGACAAATGGCTTAAAACAGGGCAGTTAGACCAAAGCTGGGTTTTTCTACCTCTGCGCAAACCAAACCGGCCAGACAAAGAAGACTTTGGTCCTACCCCACGGGCTAACCACAAGTCACACAAGCAGTTCCCTTAGACACTCCAGTTTCCCAGTATCACCAACCGTGCCACTTGGTATGGGGACAAATGGTTATGAAAACCAATACCTCAGCAAAAGAAAAAAGGTTCTCTTGATCCCAAAGGACCAAGCCCCAGGTCAATATACAAATCAGATCTTACCCACAAATCACACTGTTGCCAATCCTTTAGAATCTAAAGGTTTCTTCATAAAAGGAAAAAGATATAGATGAGAGAGAATTGGTTAAATGGGATCCATGACATACAGTAATGGCAACAGAGGCTCCTGGGGCACCTTTAAGACTAACAGAAGGATTGGGAGCGTAAGCTTTCGTGGGTAAGAACCTCACTTCTTCAGATGCAAGTCATCTTGCATCTGAAGAAGTGAGGTTCTTACCCACGAAAGCTTACGCTCCCAGTCCTTCTGTTAGTCTTAAAGGTGCCCCAGGAGCCTTGGTCTGAATCTGTAAAAAGCAACAACCACGGCTACCCCTCTGATACTGGAGTAAGGGCAAGGTTATTGGTTCAGGCTTTCAGCAGTGATAGACTAAACTGCAGGTTCAAATCAAGTCTCTGGAGTACATCCCCAGCTGGGATGGGTCATCAGTCCTTTGCTACAAATGGAAGCTCTACACAAAGTCCCTCCAGAGGTAAGAAGCAGGATTGAAGACAAGATGAAGATGAGGCATCAGCCTTTTATAGTCTTTTCCAGGTGTAAGAACACCTCTTTGTCCTTACTATGGAAAACTACAGCAAAATGGAGTCTGGAGTCACATGGGCAAGTCCCTGCCTACTTTGCTGAGTTACAAGGCGTATTTGCATTCTCTCAATGGGTCAGTTGTATAGCTGATGGTCCTTAATGGGCCGTCAAGCAGGCTAGGCAGAGCTGACACTGACTTGTCTGGGGTGTCACCTAGAAGCACAGCATGATTTTGAAATACAGACAGTATAGAGCCAATACTTTAAATACAACAATGATATATACATCCAGCTAGCATAATCATAACCAGAACCTTGTCTTAGAGCCCTTATTTGACCTCCTTTCTACCGGCTTTGGTGCCACTACAGGACCGTGGTTGCAACAATGATCTGTATGGTCCCAGATTATATCAATAATGTCACACCCCCAATGCAAAACTGATGCAGGAAGGGATGACACCAACATCACTGACTACATCCCAAGAGCCCCCCATCCTTGGTTCCATCTCCCTACAGCTAGTATTGGGTTAGAAGCCGTATTCGTGTAAAACAGAAATGGTTTATCCAAGTCCCGTTCAATAACCTGCTTTAATCTCTTTACAAACTCAAGGTAAAACTTGGTTAGAACAATAATGGATTGGATCTGCTCTTGCAGCATGGTTTCTGTATGTTCCATTTTCTTTTGCCAAATGCTAAAGAACATAGCTACTTTATCCATACAAGCTCTGGCAAATGTTTGGAACCCACTTAACATCAAGTCAATGTAGAGATTAATGTTGTCTATAGTATAGGAATCCTGGCATTTAGCTGTGACCGCAATGTGGTAGTATGCCTC
>NW_027058845.1:0-2046 GCF_011386835.1 Chrysemys picta bellii | reverse complement strand
CCTGTTTGTGGTGTTTTTTCCAATTTAATGCTGATGTCATTTACCTCATGTTATTAAACATTTTCTGTTACACTCAGACTCCGTGCTTGCGAGAGGGGAAGTATTGCCTCTTAGGGGCGCCCAGGGGGTGGTATGTAATTGTCCCAGGTCACTAGGTGGGGGCTCGAGCCGGTTTTGCATTGCGTTATTGAAACGGAACCCCTAGATACAGAACCCGGCCCTTGTTGCTGCCAACTTAGATGGGCAGAAGGGTTACAAATATATTCTGCAAATGAGTATGCAAACCACTGAAAAATACAAATAGGAAGGGAAAGATGCCCTCACAAAGGAAACCCAAACCTTCAAACCACTTAAAATGAGCCTGAGTTGAAGGATCATTATATTCATTATCAACCCACTATCACAAAAGGCTTATAAACGCAGGTCAGCATTCACAAACGTGTGTATTTCAGTTCAGATCCAGCCTAAAGTACATCAGAACAGCTCTTTTGCGAAAGTCTGTCCCAAGATTGTGGAAATCTTTTTCTGACTTTCAACGTGACAAATATTCAGATATCAGCTGAGCTCACAAGACTCCTGCATTTGCGGCTTACTGCCTATGAGAACTGCTTGCAAGATTGTGGCAGCATTGATTCCAAATTTATCCTGGATTAACCCTTTGACCTCCACTCTAGTCTATAAATCTGACCTGAATCTGAACACCAGCTCATTGCCTTTGCAGGGTTTTTTGTTCTCTTTGTTTCACGTCTCTGTTTCAAGAATGCCTTATGTTAAAAGTATAAATAATAGGTTTGCACTTGCTATGAACAAGGGTTGAGTGGAAATGCTTAGTAAAGTTTATTTCAATATAGAGCAAGTAAGCTGAGCATACAAATAATGTACCAGTAAAATACAAATCCAAGTTGTCTGTTGCTCTTGGGTAACTGAAACCCTTCAGTATCATTTTCATGTTAATAGCCTTCTAAATTATCACCATCTTTCAGTAAGTACTTAGTAGCCCATAACTCTTTCATTTTTGTAGATAACTTTTCCTTTAACAATAACATACTCAATCAATTCTTGATGTCCCCCAAACTGGTAAATCAAGTGCTCCCATCTAAAAAGACAGTAAAACATTTATGTAATATCAATATTTTCACAAAAGCAGATCACATACAGAGCATACATTGAACAAATTGGCCAGCCTGAATCCCGAGAAGCGAGTATTATGTTTTGATCCTTTGTCTCGGTATTATAGTAAGACGGTAAGCTACAGATGCACAAATCCGTATAGAATTCCTTGTACTGTTTCCATGTAATAAGTGCTTTCAAAATAGTGGTATTAGGATTTATGAGTATATAATCTTAAAAATCTTGGTCCATATTCTCCACTGGAGTTTATACCTATTGAAAATGAGTGCAAAGTCAGTGTAAAATGCTACTAAAGTACAGGTGTAAGTGACTCCACAAGGTGCAATGCAGTGGCGAATCAGGCCCCTTATGTTAAATTAGGTTTTAAACAACAATTTAAGTACATACCTTGATGAATTAATGATAATGAGATCCCCCTGTTTGCCATTCTCTATGGAGCCATGCATATGGGATCTTCCAAGAGCATAAGCTGCATTAATGGTGGCAGCTGCTAAAGCCTCGTTCATTGACATTTTCATGTTTACACAGGCCAAGTGCATTACCAGGGGCTAATACAAAAATAAAGGGGAAAACAGGAGTTACCAATAATGCAAACAGGTCATCTGCCTATTGTGTAATGCTGGGGAGGCCCAAAGCCCCCAAGCAGGCTGACCCAGGTAACTGGTCTCCTGCATCTTGTCCATTCCAAAACAAGAACTGGGAACAATTACACAGGATGCTCCTTCCTCCTCCGTAACTGGCCAAGCCTCCCAAAGCAGATGTGAAAAACGTGAGCCTCTGACCTGAGAGGCACTTCTGGAGAAAATACTCTGAGTCAGATCCTCCGCTGGTGTAATTCATCTAAGCTGAGGATCTGACGCTCTGTCTCGTTATTAAGAAGACTCCCTTTAAGTGAGCAGGAACTACCCGTGTGTT
>NW_027058844.1:0-2052 GCF_011386835.1 Chrysemys picta bellii | reverse complement strand
GATCGTCATCCATGTTCTCTGGGCAGGCCTTGCTCAGAGCCTGCCAGTGGAGGGAGACCAGGGGTCAGGATTATGGAACCTGGGGTGACACCTGCCAAGATGACAGCAGGCTCTGTAGTCCTTGCCCAGAGCAGCTCTCTGCAGAGGGCCTGGTGCACAGCAGTGTAGGGAACAGCCAAGCTGCTAGGGATGGGAGCTGGGCTTCCTGGCAGAGTCCAGCACCTAAAGCCCAGCATCTGCAAGGAAGGGATTCCCCACAGAGGGCAACATCATCTCCCACACACAGGGAGTCTCCCCCTGACACTTGATTCATCCTATGGCCTGTTCCCATCTCTACCCACCACACTCCCAACTCAGCAGCTCCAGCTACCGAAGGGAGCACGAACCAGAGGCCTTCCTGCTCCTGGGACAGAGGAGTAGGTTGATGATCTACCTGGATGTGAGCGTTGCCCTTCCCCATGCCCAGGGTCTAGACTCCATTCAGGGCAGCGCACAGGAACTGTGATTCCTATTCTGGATCTAGTGGCAGCTTCAGTTTGCTGGCAGGAGACTGTACATGAGACCTTGCAGTTGTGGGGGTGACACAGGCACTAACATGTGCATGGGAGTTTGAGCAACAGGGCAGAGGCCTGTGTGGGGCAAGGAGGGCAGGGATTTGGGAAGCAAGAGCAGAGGATCAAACCCTTTCTTAATGTGGGTCGGGATGATCCCCATTTCAAAGACAGAGAAAGTGAGGCACCAGGTGGGAGAGTGACCTGGCCAGGATCACGTTACCGCTCAGTGGCAGGACTGCAGACAACCCGTTCCCTGATCTCCTCACTGGACGCTGCTGCCCCTCCTGTATGCCCCTCCAGCCATCCTCGCCCACAGGCCATCCCCACCACTCTCCAGTACCAGGCTGTTTCCACAATGGAAGCAGGCTTGTAACAGAGTTCACTCACCGATAGGTGCCCCTTCCTTCAAGGCCTGGGGTCACAGATTTCTTGGGCTAGCACGCCCGCCAGCAGGTTTTTGGCTGGGAACTCAGCCCTTCGGCCAGGTGACCATCTTTTAGTCCACTCCTTCCTGGGTCGCGCTCATCCCAAACGAAAAGTCAAAAAATGTCTTGAACTGAAACAAGATCCTCTGTCCCTTGGGGGCTTTTCCTCAGCCTGACTTTGGCTCGGCCTGCCCTTGCTGGCCTTGGTAGCCCTTTCTATGGCCCTGTACATCCCCTTCCTTAGAGACCGTGGGAGAACCAGTCCTACCCTGGATTCTAGGTTCTGCCCCAAGGCCCTGTACCGAACAGCTAGGCCTTCTCCTGTACCTTTGTTGCGGTTTCCCCTGGTTTCCCCTCAGCTGGAGCTCACTCTAATCCATTTGGCCTAGCTCCAGGCTTTATAGCCCACAGGCCAAGTCCCCCGTTATATACCCTCCTCCTTAGAACCTGGCCCACGCGGGGGCAAGTTCTATTCTTCTCCAAGCTTCATCCCTCCTCATCTCATCGCTGTCACTGGGAGCCAGGGACAGGGGAAGCTCCCAGCCAGGCTGTGCATCGAGGATCCCATTTCTCCCCCAAGAGACCCACACGCCCCAAGGAGTAAATGGCTCTTACCTCCATGAGAGAGCAGGGTCTCCCATCTAAGCCTCTCTGACACCCAGCATTGCTTGCTTGGATGGGACGAGGTGACCTGTCCCCACTGCTCCCTGACGTGGCTCAGCTGCAGGCTGTGCCCGTCTGGGAGGCTGTGCCAGATCCCAGGGCCTGGAAGACAGCTGGGAATGAGGCTCCGATTCATTTCACACCCAGAGACCCCATAGAAGGGCCAAGGGGAGAATAAAGGGCAGGAGGTGAAGCTAGCCCTGAGCCTCTGTCCCACCCCCACCTCCTCAAAAGTGGAGCTTTCCGAGCTTCAGTGGGGCTAGGGGTGGGGCCCTGACACAACGGCCTTTCTGCACCATATGGGGCAGGCCGAGCTCTGCCTGGGCGCAGGGGGAATGGGATGGGGGTAGATCAAGGAAAGGGGGGAGGGGAATGGGTGTGAGGGAAAGAGCTCCTGTCCCAGATGAAGG
>NW_027058843.1:0-2055 GCF_011386835.1 Chrysemys picta bellii | reverse complement strand
CTCCCGCCTTATACCTCAGCGCCCCGTGCAATTCCGCCTCCCCCCGGCCCCCTCTGCATCTCCCCCCGGCCCCGCCCGCGTCCTTCACCTGCCCCCGGCTGCCCAGCCCGGCGCGCTCAGTCCGCAATGCGCCCTCCGCGCCGCTGCCCCGCCGCTCGCTCCGCCTCCCCTGCAGCCAGAGCGAACGGAGCGGCGGCCTCGGCACTGGCCGGGCAGCCACGGAGGGCCTCTGGCCCAACCCTCCCCCCCGTCCAGTAACCGCCCCCCGCCTCGCCCGGGGCCATTCCAGATGTGGTGGAACCCACCCCAGTGCCCCCATGCCACCTGAGCCCATGCCAGATGTGCAGTAATCCCAACACCCATCCCATACCACTCAGGGCCATTCCAGATGTGCAGTAACCCTCCCTCATTACACTCTCATACCTCTGGGTCCCTTCCAGGTGAGGAGAAGCCTCGAGCCAGTCCAGAGATGGTGTAATCCCCCCATCCCCACTGCCCTTCCAGACACTTCTCCCCTCAACACATACCCCATAGCCGGAGCCACTCCAGATGTGAGAGCAACACCCTCCGTACCTCACTGGGTCATTCCAGATCTGGAAGAAATCCCCCAGTACCGTCCTCCCCATACTGACGAAGTCATTCCAGATGTGGAGTCCCCTTTTCCCAACCCTAAATGTCATAGTCCCCTCCCCACACCAGGCAGGCCCTCTCCACCACGCTAGATGAACAAACTCCGCAATACTCCCCGCCCCCCCGCCAGGGCCATTCCAGATGTGCCCCCCTGCCAGCCCTTCCAGGTCCCCAGTGTATACACACCCCTGGTCCCCGCTGGACCCAGAGCCCCCCATGTCCTGCCCTTCCAGGTCCCCACTGGACCCAGAGCCCCCCCATGTCCAGCCCTTCCAGGTCCCCCCAGCCCGGCAAATACGGGCTGACCCCAGCGCCCTGTTAGACAGACCCGCCCCTCCCCACACCTGAGTCCTCCCCCCGCGTTGCCCCGCCCCTACCTGCGACAGGCTCCGCCCCCTTTTCTCTCTCTCTCCTCCGGTCTCAGCTCCGACCTGCAGCAGCCGCCGACCCCATCCCGCCCCGCCCCATCGCTACCCAGCAGCACCCGCGGCCGTACCCTGTGATCCCCCACACTGACTGCCGTAAAGGGGAAGCGGCTTGCGGCGACTTAGTGTCTGGCGAGCAGAAAGCCAGCACCTTAAAGGGGAGGAGCAGAGCGTTAAAGGGAGGGGGCGTTAAAGGGGAGGTGTTGGGGGGGCTGGGTTCTTCCCCAGCGTTGGGCAGGGAGTGGGATATAGTGGTTAGAGCCGGGGTGGCTTAAGGGAGCCAGGCGGGGCCAGGACTCCTGGGTTCTATCCCCAGACCTGTCATGACTGGTAGCTGGACTGGGTCAGCACCACCCAAAAGCACAATGGCTGGGGGGCAGTGCCTCCCTTGCTGCGGCAGTTGGCAGGAGCAGTGCAGCAGGCAGGGGGCTGCAGGGAGAGGAAGGTGGGGCTCATGATTCAGGCAGGTAAAGGCTGCCCTGGAGTCTATCCCTGCCTCTGCCACCGAGTTCCTGTGTGCTGCTGGGCAAGTCACGTCATCCAGACTTAGTGGTCACTAATGGTGTGTTCCTCGTTCTCTGGGTGTCTGGCTTGAGCCCCTGGGGTCTGATTTGCAGAAGTGCGGAGCACTCACCACTGCATCGGAAGTCAATGGGAGCTGGGCTTTGCACACACAAATGCCATATAATGCTAAGTAAAAACCAGCCACTATCTGTCTCCACTGGGACACCCAACATTAGTGGAGACTTTTGCCCTTCATCTCTCTGTGCCTCAGCTTGCCCTGTGGCACACAGGGGTAATACCCCCTCTCACCTCAGCAGGGTCTTGGGAAGACAAATTAATGTGCAGGGATCTTGGCTTCCCGTCTGGGCTCGGAAGAGGCAAGTACTTCAGTGGGCACAGACTTCTGCTTCATCCCCTCCAAGGTGTCCCAGGCCTGTCTCTTTCCCAGCCTTGGGTCATCATTCCCCTACCATTCTTCTCAGCGAGCCAGGCCCAG
>NW_027058841.1:0-2058 GCF_011386835.1 Chrysemys picta bellii | reverse complement strand
CGAGGTTGGGCAGTGCTCTGATGCCACGGGGATGAGGGCCAGGATGGTGCCTAAGACAGACCAAAAGCAAGGGGGAGCTACAGAACTGGTGGTGAGAGGGGTTTGGCCTTTGACAGTCTGCTCTGGGTGGGGAAGGACAGGCTCTAAAGCCCCGGCCAGGCCAAAACTAATCTGGGCTGGGGCATACCACGGCTGGGCAGTCACACATTGACTGGCTTGTGACTCGCCTGCCCATTGTGACATGCCCCCTGCTGGCTGCCAAAGCCTCATCCCCTCACTGCCAGGCTTGGTTCTGGCAGAGCGAGAGCTGGCATGTGCCGCTGGGAAAGCTGATCCGGCCGTTTCAGCTCCGCCACTGGTAGCAAAAAGTGGGTGGCCCATATACACGCTGGCTTCTGCCCACTCCTGACTCCAGGTAGGAGAATCTTCTATTGCCCGCCTCTGCTTTTCCATTGCATCGCCAGCCACACCGAGCCTTCCCCGGGCTCCTGGCTGGGCAGCGCACGTCTACAAAGTGTCCCTTTATCCCCCCCACCTAGAGACTTAAGAAATGCATAGGAGAAACTGTGGCACCCCTACGTATTCAG
This sequence comes from Chrysemys picta bellii, assembly GCF_011386835.1. Lineage (NCBI taxonomy): Eukaryota > Metazoa > Chordata > Testudines > Emydidae > Chrysemys > Chrysemys picta. The sequence goes on along the minus strand of NW_027058841.1, from coordinate 1,471 downwards.
AAGAAACATTAAGAACAGTCCCACTTGGTCACAGTGAGGGAGTTGGGGGGCAGTAAGCCAGACACCCACATCTGCACTTCACTCCTCGTCCCCAGCCAGCTCCAAATTGAAACTCTCCAGCCCCTTCTCTCTGGCCTTTGTCTCTTTCCCGGGCCAGGAGGTCACCTGATCTTTGTTCTCCAACACCTTTAGCTATCCCCTTGCAGGGGGGAAGGGCCCCGGCCATTAGTTGCCAGGAGACAGAGTGTCGGCCATTTATGCACACTGGCCTTTATCCCCCCACCTAGAGACTTAAGAAATGCATAGGGGAAACTGAGGCACCCCTCCAGTATTCAGAGGAAACATTAAGAACAGTCCCACTTGGTCACAGTGAGGGAGTTGGAGAGTCTGTGGGAAGCCCCCTCTCTTGTGAAATCAACCACCCCCACACGATGCGGGCTGCTCCAGATCGGGGGAAGGGGCCAGCTGTGAATTTGGAGCCAGATCCTGGTTTGGATCTGAATCCACCGGCGCTGCGGAGCGTTCAGCTGTGGAGAGCTGGCTCCCGCCCGTGCCAGATCACAAAGTGCCAATTCAGCCAGCCGCCTGCCAGGCTCTGACAGCGCCCTGTGTGGAGCTGCAGCTGGGCCCCCCAGAGCCGAGCTGCTGCTCCTCCTCTCTGCTGGCCATCCGGCCGCAGCTCCTCAGCACCTGCCCCCTCAGCCCCACCTGAGTGCTCCTGCCTCCCCAATCTCCTCCCTGGCGCTGCACCTCGCCCCCTGCACCTGACATGTCATACCCAGCGGGGTCGGGAGTCTCGGGAGTCATCTGTAAGCTGCTGATTCCCTCCTGTGCTGGGCTCCAGCTAATCCACAAGCCAGGAACTGGCCTTGTGTCTCCCAGAGCAGGTAGATCAGTTTCACAGCAGCAGCTCAGTCTGCTCCACATCACTCCAGGGCCAGGAACTCGCTCCTGCCTGACACAGGCAACAGGCTGAGCTACTCCAGCCCTGGTCTCGCTCCAGCCTTGCTCCACCCATGCCCTGCCCCGCCCCCTGAGTCCAGCTCCAATCACTAGGCCTGACCACCTCCATCACCTTTGCTGACACCATCACTTCCATAGGGAATGGCACTGAGGTTGCCGTGGGAACAGGCATTCTCAGGTTGCCAGGAGCCATTGTTCTATTTACCAGGACAGTCCGATGCCAGGACAGTGCCCCTGAGCGCTGGAGAGGACTAGGGCTGCATTAGGACACCTGAAGTGCAGCTGCTGGAGAGTCAGCAGAACCGCCCGGAGACAGCCACGCTTGCCTCCCAGCCCGGGAAGCCCAGAGACCCAGAGCGTAGACGTCTCTCAGAGCATCTCTGCCAGCAGGAGACATTGGGTGAGGAATAGAGCCGTCCCGCCTTCGGGCAGGAGCCATTCAGGAGACCCAGAGTGGGGGGAATCGGGTTGTGTGTGTACAATGTCTAGCACCGAGGGGCCCTGATCC
>NW_027058840.1:0-2060 GCF_011386835.1 Chrysemys picta bellii | reverse complement strand
ATAAGCTATACAAATATGGCTACTTTGTTTAAAAAAAAAAAAAAAACACTTCTGCTTACTTCTTGGATACCTTTTGTGGGAGAGGGGTATGGCTCACCCAGGTAGGTTACATGCTGTTAAGGGTTTTTTCCCCTGTGTTGATTTTTTTTTTTTTTTTTTGGTCATTACTATCTGTTCCTGGTCCAATGTCAAGGTTGCTCTGTAGTTTGCCTTCTTGGACATGTCTTTCTACCAGGGTCAGTAATTATATTTTTCTCCACAAAAACAATGATGTGTTTTGATTCCTGAGGGACTAAAGGAATATGAGGAAATATCTTTACTGCATATCCTTGCATTTTGGCCTATTAATTCTTTGTAACAGGAGTGCCATTGATTTAGAGTCTGATTGTTTAATATAAAGTTCTTCAACTATCTGGAAACTATTCAGTGCTCTTCAAGGAAAAGCCCTCCAGATGGATCTTGAATTAATACTCTGGACTAATAAGTCTCAAAACCTGTAGATGGAAAATAAAGTAGGGCTGTCAAGCAATTAAAAAAATTAATCACAATTAAACAATAATAGAATACCATTTATTTAAATATTTTTGGATATTTTCTACATTTTCAAATATATTTATTTCAAATACAACACAATATGAAGTGTACAGTGCTCATATTATTTTGATTGCAAATACTTTTAATGTAAAAAACAAGATAGTATTTTCCAATTCACCTAATACAAGTACTGTAGTACAATCTCTATCATGAAAGTTGAACTTGCAAATCTACAACTATGTACCAAAAAAACCCTGTGTTCAAAAATAAAACACTAAAATTTTAGAGCCTGCAAGTCCACTCAGTCCTATTTCTTGTCCAGCCAATCGCTCAGATGAACAAATTTGTTTACCTTTGCAGGAGATAATGCTGCCTGGTTCTTGTTTACAATGTCACCTGAAAGTGAGAACAGGCATTCACGTGGCACTGTTGTAGCTGGTGTCGCAAGATACTTACGTGCCAGATCTGCTAAAGATTCATGTCCCTTCAAGCTTCAACCACTATTCCAGGGGACATGCATCCATGCTGATGACTGGTTCTGCTCGATAACAATCCAAAGCAGTGTGGGCGGATGCATGTTCATTTTCATTATTTGAATCAGATGCCACCAGCAGAAGGTTGGTTGGTTTTTTTTTTTTTTTTCTTTTTTGGTGGTTTGGGGTCTGTAGTTTCCACATTGGAGTGTTGCTCTTTTAAGACTTCTGAAAGCATGCTCCACACCTCTTCCCTTTCAGATTTTGGAAGCCACTTCAGTTTCTTAAACTTTGGGTAGAGTGCTATCTTTGGAAATCTTACATTGGCACCTTCTTTGTGTTTTGTCAAATCTGCAGTGAAAGTGTTCTTAAAATGCACAACATGTGCTGGGTCATCATCTGAGACTGCTATAACATGAAATGTATGGCAGAATGCAGGTAAAACAGAGCAGGGGACATACAATTCTCCCCCAAGGAGTTCAGTCACAAATTTAATTAACACTTTTTTTTAATGAGTCATCAGCATGGAATGGTGATCGAAGCATGAAGGGGCATATGAATCTTTAGTACATCTGGCACGTAAATACCTTGCAATGCTGGCTACAAAAGTGCCATGCAAATGCCTGTTCACACTTTCTGGTGGATTGTAAATAAGAGGGCAGCATTATCTCCTGTAAATGTAAACAAGCTTGTTTGTCTTAGCACTTGGCTGAGCAAGAAGTAGGACTGAGTGGACTTGTAGGCTCTAAAGCTTTACTTTTTTTTTAGTGCAGCTATGTAACCAAAAAATCTACATTTGTAAGTTGTGCTTTCAGAACAAAGATTGCACTACAATACTCGTATGAGGTGAATTGAAAAATACTATTTTGTTTATCATTTTTACAGTGCAAATATTTGTATTAAAATGTACACTTGGGTTTCAGTTACAACACAGAATACAATATGTATGAAAATGTAGAAAACCATCCAAAATATTTAATAAATTTAAATTGGTGTTCTGTTCAGCAGTGCGATTAACTCAAAAATTAATCATCATTAATGTGAATTAAGTGT
>NW_027058839.1:0-2063 GCF_011386835.1 Chrysemys picta bellii | reverse complement strand
TACTGGGGGACACTTTCAGAGGAGCTTGGGGGCTGTGGTGCAACTACTGTTACCGTGCAAGGCAGAGCAAGGGCTGGCAGAGCCCTGTGGAGATTGGTAGGATGGCTAACAGACCGGTGATGTTATGCTTGACTGGATATCAGCTCCCTGAGAAAATCTTCCTCTCGCCAGATGGGTAAGAAGGTGACTCAGAGCCTGGGCACCCCAAGAAAGCTGCACACATACCCCTGTAACCTGCTTTCCCTCCTCCAGGGGCCTCTTTATCTTAGCCAAACCTCAAATATGTTCAAACCGTGTTCAAATATGTTAAGGACTGTTACAAAGAGGACCCTGATCAACTGTTCTCCATGTGCACTAGAAGTAGGAATCAACTTAATCTGCAGCAAGGGAGATTTAGGTTAGATATTAGGAAAAACTTTCTCACTATAAAGATAGATAAGCTCTGGAATAGGCCTCAAAGGGAGGTTGTGGAATCCCCATCATTGGAGGTTTTTAAGAACCCATTAGACAAAGAGCTGTCAGGGACGGTTTAAGTATAGTGCCAGACGGCATCTTTCTAGGACCCTTCCAGCCCTACATTTCTAGGATTCTCTGAACTGTGGAGTTTAACTGGTGAGCCCCACAGCGAACTGACCCTGCAGCGTTCACCCAGCTCTAGTCCAATGTGAATTATTAACAAGATGAGTTGGTCCCTGATATGGAGAAGTCACAAGACCAGTGAGCACAGCAGGACATACCCTATCAGAGATACCCAATGACAGTCGTTCCCTTGTAGTGCAGTGGGGGAAGCCAGGGAATCCAGTGGTTCCTCTCAGATAAAGTTTTGCAGTACACAAATAGGGACTTGGAAAAGCAGAGATGCCTTCCCTTGCCCACTATTCCAGGCACCTATCCTAAGTCTGTAAGTAAACAGACACGGTTCACAGATAGCCTTCTGACCCAGAAATAGACCAGACAGGAGGGAGGATAACTCACCAGAACACAGTCCATTCCACTTACAACCCAGAATTCATCAGCAACACTGAATTCCCAGAAAAACAAAGATGAGAATATGATTAAGAACCAGACCCCAGATCACTAACTGCAGGGATTAGATCTAGCTTTGTGGGTGTCACAGACTCACAGATCGTGCCCACTCGTGGCCCTGTGCGGTCCGTGCGGGTTAGGGGGGGCACCCCTTTCAGTGAGACAGCCCTTCTCGGGGGTCCACTCTCTCTCAGGGTTAGGCCCCTCCACCTCCTGGAGCCGCACCTCTCTGAGCCTTAGCACGTCTGTCTCTCGCCGTGGGCCCCCTCAGGGAGTCCACTCGCTCTGGACCCCCTGGGGCCTCCCTCCCCCTGAAGGGGATGATGCAACCCTGTTCTCTAGACCATAGTGACTCTCAGCCAGCGTAAAACAGGAGGGTTTATTGAGCATTGAACACAGCACAGGAAACACTCAGGGCCTCAGGCCTGACCTCCCTCAGCCCAGTACATCCCAGTCTCCTTGCATCCAGGTGGGCTCTGCCTGCCCCTCCTCTCCAGCCCCGAGCCCCCCTGCTTCCCAGCTGCATCTGAGATCACCGGCCCCAAGCCCCCCTCTGTCCATTGTCTTCTCTCCAGGTAAACAGGGCCGTCTGGGCCTCCTTTCCTCTCTGCCCTCCTCTGGCTGGAACCGGCTGGTTGGGTCATGGGGTCCTCTCTTCACGGCCCATTGTCCTCCCACTGGCTAGAACCGGCTGTGACTCCTCATCTGGGTCTCTGGGTCATCAGGTCAGCGGTCGCTGGGGTGTCCATCCTCCAGGCCATCGGCTGGGGTCCCAAGTTCCCTCTCCGGTCCTCTGTAACAACAAACTCCCTCTCCCCTCACCTCGTTAAACCAGTAACACCCAGGGGCACTGAGTCCCACTCCCTCTGCATGCAAACCATTGGAAAACCACGAAAATATAAGAAAATCCCCCATTTCGTCACAGTGGGGATCCTGGAAGAGTGGTTAGAAACCCCAGAGAGGCACTGAACTGAGGTCTTCTTCCATCTCTGCAGAGAAAGGGTAAGGGAGGAAGCCCCCACATCATGGTTACAGTG
>NW_027058838.1:0-2064 GCF_011386835.1 Chrysemys picta bellii | reverse complement strand
CTCCTTTGTCCATTTGTTAACTATTTAAACAAGTAGCCATCTGCTTTTCCCCGCGGCTGCCCCTCGCCTTGGGAGCGGGATAGGCTGGGGGGAGTGGGGAATTTGGTTAACGCTGCCTCATATTTTCCCTTCAAAGCTCTCCTAAAATCCTTCTCTGCCCTGGAGCATAAGAAAGTATTGACAACGGGCGGCTGGTTTGCTGAGGGGTCCCTGCCGATCATGCTGATCAATATTGTCTCATTGGTTCCTTGTCTCCCCTCCCCCATGTATCTCCCCCTGCCCATCTGTTGTCTCTTGTCTTACAGTTCATAAGCTCCGTGGGGCTCTGACCGGCTGTTTGATCTGTTTGTGCAGCGCCTCGCACAATAGAGCTCCGGCCCATGACTGTGACTCCAGGGGCCATCATGCAAAATAATAAACTAATCATTGACTTCACTTGGAGCACTAGGAGCAGCTACTCCCTCGTGCCTGAGAGAAGCAAATAAATGACATGTAGTAATTAGTGCTTAACTGTTTTCCTTTCCCGGCCTGTGTTTGATTGAGGCAAAGGAAGACAAGCCGCAGGAGAGACAACCTGGCCCTTTTGCAGGCGTTTGTTTAAAGGATTGTGTCAGTCCTGTTGGTGCAGGGAGAGGAGGACGAAGGAGACAGAACAGCCTGTCCCGGCTGAGTGTGTTTGCTGCCATGGGCTCCTTGCTGTGTGTAGCTCCGGAGCGCCACCTGCTGGGGGCTTCTTTTTAAATTAACACCGGGGGAGGTTTTTGTCTGAGCTCAGACCGGCTTCTCCTCACTGTGTCCCTCGCGCAGTAATACACGGCGGTGTCCTCCGCTCTCAGGCTGGTCATGTGTAGGTAGAAATTGGAGCTGTCCTTGGAGGCTGTGAATCGCCCCTGGATGGTCGGGGAGTAGCTGTTGCTAGACGATGAATAATAGTAGATCAGCCACTGCAGCCCCTTTCCCGGAGCCTGTCGGACCCAGTGCATGCTAGTGCTGCTGAGAGCAAAGCCGCTCACGGTACATGTGAGTTTAGTGGATTCCCCGGGTTTCTTAATCTCCGGGCTGGACTGGGTCAGAACCACCTGTGCCCGGGCCCCTGGAGAGAAACAAAGCGGGTTGTTAAAAGTAATGTTTAAAAACCACAGATTAGAGACACCGGCAGATACGGGTCTGTCTCCTTCTCTCTAGTGTATGTAGAGATTAATCTAAACACTCCCTAGTGTGACTCCCCGGATCTCAATGTCTTCCCACGCAGGATGAGTTGTGGAGGGATTTTCTAAAGTACTCACATTATTTGGGAGCACGAGCACTATTGACTTTCCTAGATACACGTTCCTAGATAACTTGGGAACTTTAGGGAAAAACCCTCAGCCCATGAACTGCCGAGCGATCTAAAACCGACGGGTGAACAGAGAAACAAACCTACCTGAGAGGCCAAGCAGGAAAATGCAGATTCTCAGCGGACCCAGCATGGTGATGGGATGGGAGTGCAGCTCTGTAAGTCCCTGCGCTGGATGTGGGGCCTTTGGCTGAGATGCCGGAGTCAGCGGTTAAGTAGGGAGTCAGATGTGGCAGCTTTGCATATTCGGGGGAGAGCCGGGCGGGTGGGAAATAAAAGGGTCTGAACTCAGCGGGCAGGGCCGGGCGAGAAGCTGATGGGGGTGGGGGCGTGGCGCAGTGAGGGTCGGGGGGTGACCTGGTACAGTAGAGAAGAGACCAGAACTCTGAGCTGGAGAACGGGGCTATGTGAAAACAGAAGGGGAAGAAGGATTCCCTGCCCCAGACTCGGGACAGGACCTACAGACAATCTGAGAGCGATGTTTCCTCACGGCCTGTTCCTGTCAGTTTGGCCCCTGGACCAAACCCCTCTCCACAGCTGTTTCCAACCCGCTCGCCCTGTCGAAGCCCATTGCATGAGAGCCCTCCCCAGGGATGTAGAACAGGGACAGGCCCAGGCCCCACCAGTCCCTCTCCTGACGCTGCAGCGCTTCATAGTTCTCTGCAAAGAGCACGATGGGGTGTTTTATGGGCTGTGAATCAGGGACCCTGGGGTCAGTTTTGTCTCTG
>NW_027058837.1:0-2065 GCF_011386835.1 Chrysemys picta bellii | reverse complement strand
AAGCCTTTCTGGAATGTGTTTACCCCAAAAGTAGCTATTGTGGTAGACAGGAGGCCTGTGATATGCAGGGGGTCAGATTAGATGCTCTAACTGTCTCTTCTGGCCATAAAGTCTACTCATTTCTGAGAAACCGAGTGTAGTATTGGGAGCAGCATCTGATGTTTTACTGTCTAGCCGGCTTGCTTCCTAGAATGAACACTCATTGAGTGAGGTGATCCACAGGGAGTAGCTCAAACCTCCAAAGGGTCTGGCCTGCGGCAGGACATTAGCACTGCAGGGGAGGGGTGTGTGTGGGAGTGACATCACAAAGGCCTTTTGCAGGACCTCAGGCTATTGGTCAAAGGTGCTGGGGAGGTGGTGACCTCACAGAGAGATGCTGACATCAGCCAGACAGGACAGGGGCGCAGGGCCAGGGAAACCTCAGAGTCCCCTGTAGCTTCCCTTCAGCAAGTCTCCTTCTCAAGGTCTCTCTTTGAGGACTGAGAGAGTATTAGGGGTCACGTACATGAGCGCCAGGAGGAACCTCTTTTGAGTTTTCTCCTTTCTTTTTCCTGATTTTACTAGAAAACAGACGTCCCTGTTTAGAAGGTAAGAGCCTCCGAGAGGTTTGGAACCTGTTCAGTCTGATGCATCTGGCACCAGCTGAATTCTAGGCATGGAAAACACTAGCTTAAGGTGGCCGAATTTTATTCCCCACCTGGGATTTTGTCCCTTAGAATCACTGGGGACATTAGGGTTTGTCCTTTTTCTTTTACCTTTTCCTCCATCCCTCCCTCCTTTCTCTTCATCTCTTACTTCTTTTGTCCTTTCCTCTGTTCCCCTCCCACCACCAGGAGGACTCTGTGTGTGTGTCGTGGGGAGTGCTCTGCAATGGGAACAGGGACAATTCTCCAACTTTGGGCAGTCGAGAGCCTGGGTGAGATAAGGGGCGTTAAAGCCCTTTGTAAAGGAGAAAGGGGAGTTTCATGGTGTTGAGCACCAAGGAATTCTAAACTTTGCTAAAACATCTAGTCTGCAGAAACCAGAAATGGTTGGGGCCACATTGTAACCATTGTCTTTTTTAAAGCCCATTGAGGGATGTGAGTCCCACCCTTTTAGGTATCTGGGGTGCTGGGAGAAGAGAAGAGGTGCCTGTCTCCATTTTATGGCCTCAACAAACTAAGTGCTGTGCCCCAGTTCTCGTCAGAGATCCCTGAAAAAGAACGTCTTCCCATTCATTAACATACCTGGAAAGATACTGGAACTCCTTATTAAACAATCAGTTTGTCAGCACCTACAGGACAATTTGGTTCTTAGGACTAGTGAGCATGGACTTGTCAAGAACAAATCATTCCAAACCAATCCTAGCTCCTTCTTTGGCAGGGTTACGGGCCTAGTGGAGGTGGGTAAACAGTAGATGTGATCCATCTTGGTGTTAATAAGGACATTCTCACAAGCAAACTAGGGAGATGTGGTCTAGATGCAATTAGTATAATATGTGTGCACAGATGGTTGAAAGCCCGTACTCCAACAGCCCAGAACCAAACACTTCTCCTCCTGGGCAGTGCGCTCTGACCTCTAATGGTCAGATGCTGCTTAGCACTGTCAGAACAGCTTTTGCTGGGGGATTCTCCCAGCACTTTCCAATAGTGGGAAAGTATGAAATCCCCATTTGACTGCTGGGGACAGAGCCTAGAGCGGGGAGCAACTTACCCAAAGTCCCACAGGTCAATAGGAAACCAGCAATGGAACCCAGGAGTCCTGACTCCCAGTTCCCTGCTCCAGTCACTCCAGCGGAGCACACTCCCTCTCAAAGCAGGGGGACCGGACATGAAGGCCTGGTTGTAATTGCCAGCTATGGGAGGGAGTGTGCAGCAGTGGTTAGTGAAGGGGCCTGGAAATAAGGACTGCTGGGTCCCATCCCTGGCTCTGACACTTGGTGTGACCCTGAGCCAGTAGCTTCCCCACCCCAGGCCTGTTTCCCATCAGTAGGGTTGGGGTAGCAGCCCCTACAGACCAGGGGGGTTGGGAGGCTCCAGGAAGGTGTGTAAAGTGCCGGGATGTCAGGATCCCGGAGGTGCTGTCA
>NW_027058836.1:0-2065 GCF_011386835.1 Chrysemys picta bellii | reverse complement strand
GCAGCAGAAAATGTAGCGATTGATAGAGGTTCAGGTCAGAAAGGACCATTATGTGCATCTAGTCGCCCCTCCTGTACAACTCAGGGCTAGAATGTGACCACGTGGTTCCTTCAGCCAACCATAGCATGGGACTGAGTCAGAGCACGTCTTTTGGAACGACATCCATATGTAGGAGAACCAGCTGGCTACCAGAAAATCTCTCTTCTGCAGTGACGTGGGGTTAAGGGACACGGGGGAAAAGACATGGCGGCTGTGACTAAACTTAGAGCAGCAAGGCCAGGAAAACCAGGGTTAGGTCCCAGGCCTGGCTATCAGATCTGCTGTTTTCTATTCCTGGCTTTGGGACCATGAGCGAGTCTCTGCACCGCTGGGTGCCTCGGTTTCCCCAGCTATCAAATGGAGCTAATCAAGGTTTTGTTTCTTCTCCCCATTTTACAGGGTGGGAAACCGAGACACAGTTGGGACCTGTCTACACTACAGGTCTGTCGTGCGTTTGTAATCTGCTGACCCCCACATGTTGTTCAGAGCCTATGGACAACACAGCTCCTAAAGGTACGTTTGTTCTGTGCTTATCCCCTCTGTACCAGCAGGGCTGGACAGCATTTCTCACTGTGATGTGGGGAGCAGGTCCTGGGTACTAAGGGTCTGAAGAAGCTCTCAAGGACTAATTTTTTAAAATAATTGTTATCAATGAATTGGGAGAAAACATACAATCACTGCGGATAAGATTGAGGGGTGACAAAATACAGGCAGAGTGGTAATTCCTGATGGGGAGAGGGCAGTGATACAGAGTGATCTGGCTCATTCGGCCAGCTGGACCCATTCAAAGAAAACAAGTTTGAGCAGAGCCCAATGCAAGGTCCTATACGTGGCAACAAGGCACGCCGGCCACACCTCCAGAATGGGGACGTGGATCCAGGAAAGCAGTGACTCTGAAAAGGATTTAGGGGCCAGAGTGGAGAAGCCACTCAACATGAGCTCCCAGTGTGATGCTGTGGTGAACAGGGCTAAAGCCATCATTAGACGTAGGAGCAGAGCCGTGAGTAGGATAGGGAGGTGACACAGCAGCAGTGAGACTGCTATTGGAATACTGCCTCCAGTCTTGGTGTCCTCCTTTGAAAAAGATGGTCCTAGAAATTGGAGCTGGGGCAGCAAAGAGCCATGAAATGTTCTGAGGGCTGGAGAAAAATGCCTTCTAGTGAGCTATGGAAAGAGCTCAACCTGTTTAGCTTATCAAAAGAAGATTGAAGGGGACTTCATTGAAGTGTTGAAGTGCCTTAATGGAGAGAAAATACTGGGTATTAAAGGGCTCTCTAGTCTAGCAGAGAAAGGCAGAACAAGACCCAATGGCTGGAAGGTGAAAAGAGACAAATTCCTATGACAGATAAGGCACAAATATTCAACAGCGAGGATGATTGACCACAGGAAGAAGCTACCAAGGAAAGTGGTGGATTCTCCATCTCTTGATGTCATTAATAAAGACTAGATGCCTTTCCGGAATGTGTTTGCCCCAAAAGTAGCTATTGTGGTAGACAGGAGGCCTGTGATATGCAGGGGGTCAGATTAGATGCTCTAACGGTCTCTGCTGCCCATAAAGTCTACTCATTTCTGAGAAACCGAGTGTAGCATTGGGAGCAGCTTGTGATGTTTTACTGTCTAGCCGGCTTGCTTTCTAGAATGAACACTCATTGAGTGGGGTGATCCACAGGGAGTAGCTCAAACCTCCAAAGTGTCAGCCCTGTGGCAGGACATTAGCACTGCAGGGGAGGGGTGGGTGTGGCAGTGACATCACAAAGGCCTTTCATGTCCTATCATGTTTACTCAGATCAGATTAGGACATAATAGAATGGCTGAAATAGTCTATTTTATTTGTATTTTATTATGTTGCAATTGTTAAGAGCAGCAACTACTTAGCTCAGACTGAAACATCTCATCTAATTTTTGAGATCTAAGTGTCTCCTCTTTGTGTAGCTCAAACCTCCAAAGTGTCTGCCCTGTGGCAGGACATTAGCACTGCAGGGGAGGAGTGGGTGTGGCAGTGACATCACAAAGGCCTTTTGCAGGA
>NW_027058835.1:0-2069 GCF_011386835.1 Chrysemys picta bellii | reverse complement strand
CAGACGGGCGGGGGAGTACAGACCGACGGATGAGGGGACAGACAGACGGGCGGGGGGGGACGGGACAGACGGGGTGGGGACAGACAGAGGGGCAGAGAGGAACAGACAGACGGATGAGGGGACAGACAGACAGACGGGGGGGGACAGACGCGGGGGGGACAGACAGACAGGCTGAGCACAGACAGTCCCAGCTGTTCTAACATTCTGGGGAGCCAAGCCCCCAAATGGCCCCAGACTCCCTTGCCCAGGGCGAAAGCCACACACCCCCCCCCGTGCGCTCCCTGCAGCTGAGCTCCTTCCCCCCCCCCCACGGAGCAATGGGGAGCCTGCTCCAACCCCCGCCCTGGCCTGGTTATTTCTGCCCCCTCCAATGCACCGATGAACCCCGAATCAGCCGCCCCCCCTTCCCAACGCCTCCGTTCCAGTCCTGGCCTTGCTCTTAACCCTGCCTCAGCCGCCCGCATACCCCCCCCCCCCCCGAGGACGCTGGATCCTCCAGGCCCGGCTGCCCCAGGACGCCCCATCAGACCCTCCCCTTGAGACACTGATCCACCTTCCAACGCGTTCGCCCACCCGGCTCCTCCGGGGGCCCCAGATCTGCCTCCCCCGGTGGCCAGAAACCGCCCCATGTCCCGCCTCGGTCTGTCCCTGTTTGCTCGCGCCCCCTCCCTGGCTTCCCCCCGGGGTGTGGGTGTACACGGAGCGCTCAGCTCCCCGGCAGCCTGCGTCTGGCCAGGCCGAGCAAGCCCTGCGCGTCCAGCGCCGCCCTGGCTTGCGTTGACAGCCAGCAGCTCTAGCCTGATCTCCAGGCCGTTCCTTCCCCTGGACGCCCCCAGGATCTCCGCGAAACCAGCCTTGGCAGAGACCGAGGGGAGCCAGGTGCCCCCGACGCCCCCACGATGGCAGGGAATCGAACCTGCCCAGATACTCCCAGCCCCACGCTGCGAGGAAGGCGAACCCCCCCCCCCCCCGCCCCTGATCCCTGCCAATCTGACCTGAGGAAATTCCTCCCTGCCCCTAATCGGGCAGCCAGTCTGACCCTGAGAAAACTCCACCAACCAGCGCCTAGCGAGACGATTGTTCTCTGGCCAAGCTCTGATGCTCCAGAGGAAGGCGGGGGGGGGCGGGGGAGAGAGACAGGATCCATCTGCCCAGTTGTGGACTGTGGGGGAAGGGACCACATCCCTTCCTGACCCCTGCAGGCAACCGGCTGCAGCCCTGAAGCATGAGGCTGGATTCTAGCCATTGCCTTAATGCAGAGCCGGGAGCATGGCGGAGGGCAATGCAGAGATTCCTCTTCTCCTCGTGGTCCGTGATGGAAGGGGATGAACAGTGGGGCTGACAGATTCCAAGCCAGGGGGGACCCCCATGACCAGCCCCCCCCCAAAGCTGTAGAATTGCTCCCAGAAGTGGGAGATCGTCTTTCAAAGCCCTCCAAGCAATGGTGAGTCCAGCCCCTCCCCGGGAAGCGGCTTCACCGTGTCATCACCTCCCCGTGTCTAAATCCAGGGTCGGATTTATCTACCTTCAACTCCCAGCCACTGGCCCTTGTCAGCCAGACTGAAAAGCCCTCGCCCGGCACTTCGATCCAGTCTCCATCGCCAACGACCCTTTAATCGTCCATGGGCCTGCTCCATCCCTGCAGCCGTCCTGCCACCCACATGACGTATGGCTTTGTGAGTCCAGGAAACGCAGGGCAGATCCCAGGAGGCGATTCCCATATAGGGGGCATTGCCGCCCCTCTGGTGAGACCGGGCCGGCCGGCGGGGAAATGGCCCTGCCTGCAGCTTGTCCGAAAGTCCCCAAAGACATGAGAGGTCTTGGCCCTTCTGATCAGCCAACGTTAATGTTGGTGAAAAGCCCCCAACAATGGAGAACCCCGGAGACATTCCCCTTTCTCAGCGGCAAGGCAGGGGGGCAGCAGGATCGGGGTATGTGATTCGGGGAGCCCGTTCCCTCAAACCTCATCCCTCGTTTCCTGCGCGCAGCCCGGAGGCGTGATTCTGGCAGCAGGAGGCGCCCGGTGGCCGTGGGCCTCTGGGTGCTGAGTGCCCCCGCCGGAGAGTTGC
>NW_027058834.1:0-2069 GCF_011386835.1 Chrysemys picta bellii | reverse complement strand
TGAGCAGGAGGTTGGACTAGATGACCTCCTGAGGTCCCTTCCAACCCTGATATTCTGTGATTGGCCACAGCTGGAGCTGGGACACTCGGCAGGATGGTACAAAGAACCCTCTGCCAAGGTGCTGGGCTGGTGTGTTTTGCTCACATGCTCAGGGTCTAACCGGTGGCAAGATTTGGGCTGGGGAAGGAATTTTCCTTCTGGGTAGATTGGCAGGAACCTGGCCAGGGGGTTGCCGGCCTTGGCAGTGGGGGGCACAAGTTACCTGCTGGGATCATCTGGGCACATCCCACCCTGCCACTGCAAGTGACTAGGTACTGATGGCACCTTGGTCTCTCCTGGACTCTGCGTGTGGCTCACGCTGCTGAGGACTGGAATGCTTTAGTCTAGCCCCAGGCCTCTGATCTACAGGAGATCAGGTGAGATGAGCTGATGGTCCCTTCTGGCTGTAACAGATATGAAATCTGTGAAACCTCTTGGCCCTGTGCTCAGAGAGTGACTGAGCTGTTCCCGAGTCCGACTCAGCAGCCCTGACTGTCCAGCACTTGACCATCCCCTGCCCCTGAAGCTACACTCCTGCAGCACCCCCCCCCCCGGGAAATCCATCCCTTGATTTCCCCCACCCCCCTTTCTCTCCAGCACCCTCATTTGCCATCTCAACACTGCCCAGACTTGCCTGGTGCCCCCTCCTGACCAGGAGCCCTGTCCACCCAGCACAGGTGGAGTGGCCTCCAGCTGGGAGCGCTGCCTCTGCAACTCTGCTCTCCTGGTTCCCTCTCACCTGGCTGACCCCTGCCTCACTGGGCGGCCCCCCTCGCTCTCCCTGCCGCACTGGCTGGGGTGGGTGCCACGTTCCCTTCCCCAGTCCCTGGCCGAGCTTGTCCTCTCCCAAGGCTCCTACTGCCCCGGACGTGGGGGACTTGTCACCTGCCCAGTCTTGCTGCCCCACTCTCCAGAGGGCTGGTCTTCAAGGCCGTGGGCACCCCCATGACTACGGGTCCTGTGGCAGTGCCCAGAGGTGCCATTGGGGGTGTGTTGGGCTGGGAGCTGCACGGCCCATGGGGCGACGGCCCCCCAGAGCTTGCAGCCTCCTGGAGGGAGGGGCCCTGGGCAGTGAGCGGAGGTGGAAGCAGGCTCGCTGGGCCGTGCCCTGGGTTGAAATGCCGCTCTGGGCAATGGGCGCTGGCCTGACCACGGATGAGCCTATGGGGCCATGCCCCGGGAGCAGGGCTGGCTCCCGTTCTCCTGCCTGGCCCGAGCCGCGGGAACAGCCCTGCGGGGTCGAGGCCTGGGCCGGGCGGGCAGCCCGCGGGCTCGTCATGGAGCCAAAGAGGGCGAGGGCCGCATAGACATGGGCAGTGGGTGCCACGGCCCAGCCCCGAGGGGAAGGGCCAGGCCAGACCCCCGGGCTCCGGGGCAGGCAGCGCGGGGCCAGCTGCGCAGGGGAACCGGCCGAGACTGGAGCAGGGCGGGAAGAGCCGGTGCCGCCAGCCTTAGCGGGTCGGGGGGGCCGAGGGGCAGGTCACTCGCACCCCAGCGCCGGGACAAGGGCAGCAGGGCCCAACCTCCCCTGAAGGACAGCGGGAGCCAGTCCCCGGGGCGAGGCAGTGCGGGTGGGGGGGTCCATTGGGTGGTTTGCGGGTGGGCAGGGCCGGCCCTGGCTTTTTTGCCGCCCTAGGCAAAAAAGCCACCCGCCGCCCCCCCGCCCCCGCCAGCGCAGCAGGGGAGGGGGGCCGAGCAATCCCCCACCGGCCGGAGTGCCGGGGGGAGGGCGGCGAGCCCCCGGCGGCAGGAGCGCGGCGGGGAGGGCGGCGAGCCCAGTCGCGGCCCCGCTCTCGGGCCGGAGCGCCCCGCCGCACCGCACCCCTCCAGGCGCCGCCCCAAGCATATGCTTGGTGGGCTCGTGCCTGGAGCCGGCCCTGCGGGGGAGGGGGGTCTGGGCAGCGCGGGGCGGGAAGGTCCATTGGGCAGGTTGCGGGGGAAGGGGGGTCTGGTCAGCGCGGGCGGGAAGGGCCATTGGGCGGTTTGCGGGGGAGGGGGGTCTGGGCAGCGCGGGCGGGAAGGTCCATTGG
>NW_027058833.1:0-2070 GCF_011386835.1 Chrysemys picta bellii | reverse complement strand
GCCCTGGTGGATCACAAGGGACGTTTCACCAACATCAACGTGGGATGGCCGGGAAAGGTACATGATGCTCGCGTCTTCAGGAACTCTGGTCTGTTTCGAAAGCTGGAGGAAGGGACTTTCTTCCCGGACCAGAAAATAACCGTTGGGGATGTTGAAATGCCTATTGTTATCCTTGGGGACCCAGCCTACCCCTTAATGCCATGGCTCATGAAGCCGTACACAGGCAGCCTGGACAGGAGTCAGGACCTGTTCAACTATAGGCTGAGCAAGTGCCGAATGGTGGTGGAATGTGCATTTGGATGTTTAAAAGCGCGCTGGCGCAGCTTACTGACTCGCTCAGACCTCAGCGAAAAGAATATCCCCATTGTTATTGCTGCTTGCTGTGCGCTCCACAATATCTGTGAGAGTAAGGGGGAGACATTTATGGCGGGGTGGGAGGTTGAGGCACATCGCCTGGCCGCTGATTACGCGCAGCCAGACACCAGGGCGGTTAGAAGAGCACAGCAGGGCGCGGTGCGCATCAGAGAAGCTTTGAAAATGAGTTTTGTGACTGGCCAGGCTACGGTGTGAGACTTCTGTTTGTTTCTCCTTGATGAACCCTCCGCCCCACCTGGTTCACTCTACTTCCCTGTAAACCAAAAACCCCACCCTCCCCTCCCCCTTTGAGCACCGCTTGCAGAGGCAATAAAGTCATTGTTACTTCACATTCATGCATTCTTTATTAATTCATCACACAACTAGGGGGATAATTGCCAAGGTAGCCCGGGATGAGTGGGGGAGGAGGGAAGGAAAAGGACACACTGTAGTTTAAAACTTTAACTCTTATTGAAGGCCAGCCTTCTGATGCTCGGGCAATCATCTGGGTGGAGTGACTGGGTGGCCGGAGGCCCCCCACCGTGTTCTTGGGCGTCTGGGTGAGGGGGCTATGGAACTTGGGGAGGAGGGCTGTTGGTTACACGGGGGCTGTAGCGGTGGTCTCTGCTCCTGCTGCCTTTCCTGCAGCTCAACCATATGCTGGAGGATATCAGTTTGATGCTCCAGCAGCCGGAGCATCGACTCTTGCCTTCTGTCTGCAAGCTGACGCCACCTATCATCGTCAGCCCGCCACTTGCTCTGTTCATCCCGCAATTCAGCCCGCCACCTCTCCTCTCGTTCATACTGTGCTTTTCTGTAGTCTGACATTGACTGCCTCCACGCATTCTGCTGTGCTCTTTCAGCATGGGAGGACATCTGGAGCTCCGTGAACATGTCATCCCAAGTCAGCTGTTTTCTCCTTCTAATCTTCACTAGCCTCTGTGAAGGAGAAACATTTGCAGCTGGTGGAGGAGAAGGGAGAGGTGGTTAAAAAAGACACATTTTGGAGAACAATGGGTACACTCTTTCACGTTAAATTTTGCTGTTCACATTACACAGCACATGTGCTTTCGTTACAAGGTCGCATTTTTCCTCTTATATTGAGGGCCTGCCGGTTTGGTGTGAGAGATCACTCACGCAGTGCCAGGCAACAGATTTCGGCTTTCAGGCAGCCATGGTAAGCCACAGTCTTTTGGCTTTTTTCACCTTCTTAACATGTGGGAATGGTTTCAAACTGTAGCGCCCTCATTTCCCATACCAAGCACCCATTGGGTTGGCCATTTAAAATGGGTTTGCAATGTAAAAGGAGGGGCTGCGGTTTCCAGGTTAACATGCAGCACAAACCCAACTAAGCCCCCTCCCCCCCAACACCCAATTCTCTGGGATGATCACTTCACCCCTCCCCCCCCCCCCACCGCGTGGCTAACAGCGGGGAACATTTCTGTTCAGCAGAGCAGGAACGGGCACCTCTGAATGTCCCCTTAATAAAATCACCCCATTTCAACCAGGTGACCGTGAATGATATCACTCTCCTGAAGATAACAAAGAGCGATAAGGAATGGATGTTGTCTGCATGCCAGCAAACACCGGGACCATACGCTGCCATGCTTTGTTATGCAATGATTCCAGACTACATGCTACTGGCCTGGCGTGGTAAAGTGTCCTACCATGGCGGACGGGATAAGGCAGCCCTCCCCAGAAACCTTTTGCAAAGGC
>NW_027058832.1:0-2072 GCF_011386835.1 Chrysemys picta bellii | reverse complement strand
GGCTCTTGCCGGTACACCGTACCGGGGCTTGGGCCCGGGGCCCGATTCAGGGGAATTGGTTGAATTGGCCTGGTGGGGGTATGGCCACAGAGCCGCAGAGAGGGGAACCCTGAGGTGTGGGGGCTGGGTGGGTACTGGGAGTTCCTCCTGAAGGGACGGGGGTTGGCCAAGGTCACTCAGCCCCGGGGTGTGGGAGGGGGACTGGCTGAGGGCACTCAGAGCCCCAGGAAGTGGGGGGGGGCTGAGGGGAGGGACTGGCCAGGGGCACTCAGAGCTCGGGGGGGGCTGTCCGGGGGGGGGCACTCACAGCCCCAGGAGGTGGGTGGGGGAGGGGCACACAGGATTTCAGGAATTCCCTGGCAGTGAAGAGCTGCTGGCGGCAGGGAGGAGCCAGCCGTGACAATCCCCACTTGGGATCCCTGGCTGGGCTAGTGGCTATGGGGGCCCGTGGCCAAGCTGCAGCGGAAGGTGACCTGAAGGAAATGCCTTGGCCTCGGCCTCCTGCTAGGAAGGGCCTGGGCCAGACAATGACCCACCGCGCAGTGTCCCAGCTCCCTGCCCCACACCTGCGGGGTACGGCCCCTCCTCTGTAGGGAGGTTGGCATGTACCTTAGTGCTGCTTCCTCCACCCCCAAAAGCCTCTCCCAGCCAGTCTCTGGCAACCCCTGCCGTTCAATACGCACATTACCCTGCTGTGACATACCGGGGGGGCTGTCACACAGCTGGGCAATTTAACCCGGCTGGGCCGGGGTGTCTGTCTCCCTGGAGCTGGGGTGTCAGCCTAGGTGTCTCTCTGCCCTTCCCCCTAGTCGCCCCCAGGCGAGGTGGGAGCGCCCCACGTTGCGTTCCAGCCCCACATTCCCACTCACAAGTGCTGGTGGGTTCCAATCCCAGCTGAACACGCCCTAGTGCGGAGCAGAAGGGCCCAGCGCTGCCCCACAGACCCTCTGGTCTCCGAGCCCACTCTTACCCATCACCGCAGCACGTCTGGCCCAGGCTGAACGCTGCTGCTCTGTGCAGAGAGGCTGGCACTTCTCGCTCCGGCCGTATGAGGGGCAGGTGCTGCTACCGACTGCTCCCCCTAACCCCCGCCCTGCTGCGCTCTGGGGATGCTGCCCTGCTGTGGAGCTCTCAGGTGTCTTGAACTGGAATTTGTTTGGAGAGAAACTGCTAAGGAGCCTTATCAGCCCCGAGCAGAGAGTACCTGGGAGCCTGCCTGGGTCGGGCGGGTCTGGTACAGCCTCCCCCCAGATAAGACTCTTCCCTGGACCTGCCACCCATCGGAATCTGGAACGATTCCCTCCGAGGTAACACCCGGGGCAGCCAGGGCAGGGCAGGGCACGGCCTGCTCCCCTGGAGCGTTAGGGCTTTCAGGAGTCAGAGGTGTCAGCAGAGCAGGTTGTACGTTAAAGCAGCGAAGGCAGTTGGGGGGCAGAGGAATTGGGTGCTTTGCCATTGCACTTGATCAGCTCAATTTGAAAATTCTTTCAAAGGAAATCCAGATGTATACATCTGACTGGGGTACATGTACACACATACACATGCACACTCACGTGCACACACTCATGTGCACGTACACACATGTACACATACATATATATACAGACGTGCACATACACGCACACACGCTGTCCCTGGAGCGCCCCAGGATGCGACTGACGGGGTGGCTGGCTATTATGGAGGCAGAAGGGGGTTGGGAAAAAATAATCAAGAAGAACTTTTGCTGAAAATGCAAACCTAAGCTGGAAATCTGTGCAGGGCTGGGCTCAGCGAAAATGATCTTTTGAGCTGCTCTTATTGACCGTGGTCCTGTACTTCCTGGTTTGCGTCGGACCCAGGCAGGAGACTGGGCTGCTCTCAGCTGTAGAAGCCATTGGAATGAGCCAGGTCGGAATGAGCCAGGCCCTCAGAGCCTTCTGCCACCAATCGCCCCAGCAGTCACTGATCCACACCAAACCACGTCCTTCCAGCCAGGCAGTTTCATATGCATACGTCAAACCCTTGGTTTGCCACTCAGACACCACGGTGATGGGCACAGTAAGGACCGAGAGACGCTAAACAGGCAGACAGAC
>NW_027058831.1:0-2072 GCF_011386835.1 Chrysemys picta bellii | reverse complement strand
AGTAGCAGGGCTTTGCCCCCGCTATTCCACCCCCAGGAAAAGCAAAGGGTGAGCTGATGGTCCCTCTAGGACCAGCTCCGAGCACCCAACTTTCATGAGTGTCGGAACCCAGCAGCACACACACAGAGGTGCATTGAGCACTTGGGCTATGTGGAGCCTCCGCTCCATTGCTCCTACCTTTGCACCATGTTATTGGTTAACTTGTTTTAATCAATTGGAGTTACTTAATTTTTTTAAATGTCCAATTCTACTAAAAAAAAAAAAATCATCAGTCCAGAATATTCCCACCAATACGTAACATTCCCAGGAGCAATTCCTAATAAAATCAAAACTGCAACATAGTTCAGTCATTTCTTTGCTTAAAGCACCTCCATTTCCCGCTCTTCCACCTTGCTAGGATCACCGCACCTTCATGCCCCTATTTCCTTTACTGTGGCATCTTCTCTGTCAGTTTCACACATTCCAGAAAAATCTCTCCCCGTCCGCCACTCACGCATCAGCGCGGATCTCCCCAAAGCACCTGGCACACAGCTGTCAATCTGCAGCTACTCAGCGTATAGTCCAATGGCTGCTCTCTCCTCTCCGCTGACAAGAAACCTGACCAAGTGCCTTTGCTACAAACCAAGTCTGGGATTTATTGGCTTGATTGGAGCCTGCTGGGGTGTCCGGCCAGAGTCAATACAGCCTGCAGAAAGAACACAGCCATGCAGCCGAACATTTGACCACACCTCCCACTGCATCACGGACAAGCTACCCTGATTTGAACTCTGGGCGAGGGAGAGTCCGATTACCAATGGAGTTGCACAGGATGAGCAGTACCCAGGGCATTCTACTCTGCGCCCTTGTGGCTGGGGGCTAGGGAGGGAGAAAGAAAACAAACAGGTGCTCTGACGACACTCAGTTCAGCGCACTTATGACACGTCTGTTTTCCACTTGTTTTACATAATCCCATAGCAGATATTCCATCATCTTGCCTGGGATGGATGTCAGGCTGACAGCGTATAATTACCCACATCACCCCCCTTACTCCCCATGTTCCCTCCTGCCCCTTGCCCAGCATGGGGGGGGAGTGGTGACTGCGGGCGGGAGGGGGGGGGGCTGTGCTGGTGGAGGGTCCTGCCGGAAAAGGGAAGGGTCGGAGGGTGGAAGGGCAGGCTCAGTCAGTCTGCCCTGGCAGTCGAGATGGGGGGCGCTAGGACCCCACGGGAGCAGTTGCTGCAGGGAGGCAGCATGGAGCTGGCGGAAGAGGAGCCAGGGATGCTCTGCTCCAGGGAGGCAGCTAGAGAGGCCGGCGTGAGGGGGTGGCAGGTGGGGCCGTGGGGGGGGGGGCGAGGGGGAGAACACCCGGCCCCAAATATTGGCGGAGCTGGGCCCCTGGGCTCTGAATATTGCTGGTGCCTGGGCACCACATGGAGATATAACTCACCGCCTACGCCTAGAAGTCTATATCCCTCCCTGCTCAGGTGAAGTCCATCCCGAGAGAACAGTCCTCTGTCCATGAATGCCTCCCAGTGGCCATACATCCCAAAGCCCTCCTCATAGCACCACTGCCTGAGCCATCTGTTGAGCATCATAATCCTGTCACACCTTTGCTGCCCTTCTCTAGGCACAGGCAAAATCCCACTGAAGATCACCTGAGCCTCCATTTCCTTAAGCGTCTTCCCCAACCTGGCATAGTCGCCCTATGGAAACCACTTCAAGCCAGGGGGTGCGGCGGGCCTAGCACCCCTCGTTCTGGCACCCCTAGCACCCCTATTGAACCCAGCACACCACCAACCACCTGCAAACCCAGACAGCAGCCAGGGTTGTGACCTTTTCCTCAGCTCAATTCATAAAAAAAGAAAATGAGCTATTTAAAAAAAATGAAGATGAGAGATGTCAAGGCTGAATCCCCACTCTGTCACTCCCAGTGCAGGAAGTGGAGGCCCACAAGGATTTTAAAAATTAATATTGGCCACTCCAGGCTTGTATTAAACTCCCAAGGTTACAGCTTCTCTCTGACCTTGGGTTGGTAAAGCTGCCACCACCCAAATGCAAAAAAAAAAAAAAAAAAAAACCCCACCCTTTGAACC
>NW_027058830.1:0-2072 GCF_011386835.1 Chrysemys picta bellii | reverse complement strand
AAACCGTGAAGCCGGTAGCGCTGGGGCAGCCCTTTCCCCATGGCTGGGAGTGGGAGGGAGGAGGGGGCGGAATTAGGGCGGGGAAGGAGCGGAGTTGGGGCGGGTCTAAGGGTGGGGAAATGGGCGGGGCCAGGGCCCGTGGAGGGTCCTCTTTTTTTATTTATTAGACATGGTAACCCTACTGCTGACTGAATCCTCTTGTTCTCTCCAGAACGGGTCCAGCCTTGCCAGCAGCAGGACAAGCGTCCCCTGCCCATGTGCCTCATCCCTGCCTGGTCAGACGCCATCACCCGTCAGTCCTTGGCCTCCCAGGCTGCCAGTGATGGGAGCAACTCTGGGTGGTGGCTCGGGTGACACAGACACCAGACCACTAGGAATTGGGTGCGGCCCTGTGGGACAGGAGAGTCTCGCAGAGGGCACTTGGGGGACTCTCCTGCCCTTCCCAAGAGCGATAGCACCCTGTCCTAAGAACATAAGTCTGGGATGAGGCAAAGCTTGTCATTAATTAGCCTGGCTAAAGAGCTGGGTGGAGCTGCTCCGCGGACAAGCTGGCTCGCTCCTGCTCATGTAGGCGAATTCATCTCCCTTCCCAGGAGCACCTGCTCTCCCTTTCATTCCCCACCAGGCTCCTTGTGCCAGGCCCCACAGGATGGGAATGAGGCCTGGGCCCCGCCCCAATCTCCTGAGTCTAATGCAGCTGCTCACCTTGTCCCCCATCAGCTGCTGGGTTTCCCCCAGGAGGGAGTAGGTGACAGGGAGAGAGACACACACACATTTGTCCTTCTGGTTGCAGGGCTTGTGTCCTTCCAATCCCATTGGTGGCTGCACAGTGGGCAGAGTCCTCACTTCGTGCCCGGCCCAACAGAATTGCAGGGCATGGTGTGGAACACAGAAAGAGATAGAGAGACTCATCCTCCAGCCGGGGTCAGTCTGAGAGAAATTGGCTGGGGTCCCAGTCTCACTCTTCTAGCAGGTGCCATTTCCCAGCTGGGTTCCTTACCCCACTGGTGCAGCAGCAGCTGGTAGAGCCGGTAAACCCCCTCCCTGGCCTGCCGGCTGATGTCCTTGGCTGGGTCACTGACGGACAGAGCCAGCTGGGCCCTGTGGTGACCCATCCTGGGGAATTCCGCTGAGTTCTAATGGACGGGAGAGGGGACTCCATCAGCATTTTCCTGTCAGCTCCCAGTCCCCCCCGGGCCAGGACTCTCCTTCCCCTCAGCCCCTCTGCAGGAGATGCTAGAGCCAGACCCTTAATTTCCTCTGCCCCCAAGGAAGCCTGGAGCACAGGGCTGTGGGCAGGGCCCTCCATGAGGACTTGCTTCCCCAGCTGCTCCAGGATGACAGGGAGGCATGAACCTGGAGCACAGCCCCCTTAAAAGCCCAGAGTCACCACTTAACTAGGAGAAGAAGAACTTGACTCAAGCCAGGCTCACTCTCTGCTCTGACTCTGCCTCCCCAAGAGGAACACTCCTAACCCACAGCCCCTGCAGCAGCAGATCCTACAGCCCGTCGGAGCCAGATCACCTACCCCTGGAGTCAGGAAGCTGGGGTCAGAGGTCACTTATGTCAAACTCGGGGAGGGTGATGGTGGATCTGAGCAGGGCCGTGCTGCTGTTAACGGCCCTGGCTCTCTCTCGCGGCACCCTGGACACGATCCAGTAGTTAATGTGCTGTGGGGAAAGGAGGCATTGCACTGACTGCCCTGACCAAGGATGCCCACTGGGGGCCCGGCTAGGAGGACTGACTGGAAAATGGATCTAAGAGTGAAGGTAAAATTGCCCCCATCCCTCTCATCGGGCTCACCTCCAAGATGTACTGGAACCTGTCGGTGTCTGGGGACTCTGCCAGCAGGTTTCCCAGCATGGCGTCCAGGAGGTCTGGCAAGACCCTAGGCAGATCCTGAAAGCAAGGGAGAGCCATGGGTCAGAGTTAGGGAAACTGGGGCTAAACTTGCCACAGGATGGGAAGTGGGGTCTCTGGGAAGCACTGGTGAGACCCCCAAACACATATCCGGGCCTCTCTCATTCACATCCCACTGCAGGCAATTAGCAAGGATTCATGGCAGGATGACA
>NW_027058829.1:0-2072 GCF_011386835.1 Chrysemys picta bellii | reverse complement strand
TTGGTGGCAGGCACCTTTGTAATAAATCATGTGAGACTCCACATGTACTGCCTTCAGTGGTGGTTCAGTACAGGATATGTACCAAGCACACACAGCTTAAACAAACTTCTATTGATGCCCTCAACATTCAAAAACTCCCTTGACTTGTGGAAAGAGTCTCACAATGTCTGCTCAGGAGTGCCCTTCACTCAACCACCCCCAGTGTTAATAATGACAACAGACGCATACCTATTGGGATGGGGAGCCCAACTGGACACCAACGCTATTCAAAGGCAAATGGTTCCCCTTCAAATCCACATTGTATACCTACTTACGGGAACTCAGAGCAGTCAGGAAAGCTTGTTCACATTTCTTACCACTGATCGGGGCAAGCATATAAAGATTATAGGCAACATTGCATGTATGTTTTACATAAATCACTAGAGAAGAGCAAGCTCACCTTCCCTTTGTACGAGGCAGTGAAACTCTGGAACTGGTGCATTCACCACCACATAGAATGGCTTTCGTATGAGGAGAGATTAATAAGACTGAGACTTTTCAGCTTGGAAAAGATACGACTAAGGGGGGATATGATAGAGGTCTATAAAATCATGAGTGGGGTGGAGATGGTAAATAAGGAAGTGTTATTTACTCCTTCTCATAACACAAGAACAAGGGGCCACCAAATGAAATTAACAGACAGCAGGTTTAAAACCAACACAAGAAAGTATTTTTTCATGCAATCCACTGTCAACCTGTGGAACTCCTTGCCAGAGGGTGTTGTGAAGGCCAATATTATAACGGGGTTCAAAAGGGCGCTAGATAGATTCATGGAGGACAGGTCCATCAATGACTATTAGCCAGGACGGGCAGGGATGGTGTCCCTAGCCTCTATTTGCCCGAAGCTGGGATTGGGTGACAGGGGATGGATCACTTGATGATAACCTGTCTGTTCATTCCCTTTGGGGCACCTGCCATTGGCCACTGTCAGAGGACAGGCTACTGGGCTGGATGGACCTTTGGTCTGACCCATTGTGGCTGCACCCCATGTGCCATGCCGCCCCCTGAGGCCCCGCCCCTGCCCCTTCTCCCTGTGCTCATGCCACCTCTTCTCCCCAAACCCCTGACCTCGCACCAACCCTTCC
Source organism: Chrysemys picta bellii (assembly GCF_011386835.1). Taxonomy (NCBI): domain Eukaryota; kingdom Metazoa; phylum Chordata; order Testudines; family Emydidae; genus Chrysemys; species Chrysemys picta. The sequence goes on along the minus strand of NW_027058829.1, from coordinate 948 downwards.
CCCAAACCCAGCATTGTCCCTCCTTCCCCGCAAGACCCCACCTGCTGCTCATGCCTCTCCCCCTTCCCGTCACTTGATCTTACAGCTGGCAAAAAGTGGGGGGAGGGCCTGACCCCTTGATCCCCCCAGTTCCGGCACCCCTGCATCCGCTGCTATATTTTATTCCAGTGTCTGATGCTCAGTACTCGACTCGACTCTGAAAGCCCACCCCTCCATTCAGGGCACTGCTGCAGCGTCGCCGAGAGTGGAGCACCCATAGAGACCCACTGAAAGAAGAAGAAAGGGTTACTCACCTTGTGCCGTAACTGTGGTTCTTTGAGATGTGTCCCCCTGTGGGTGCTCCACTACTTGCCCTCCTTCCCCTCTGTTTTGGAGCACTTACCTATGAGCTCTGTGTAGAGAAGGAACTGGGGGCAGTTTGTCTGCACAGCGCTATAGTGACCTAATGCATGGGAGGGGGAGAGCGTATGTGTGGGCCGAACAGAAACGGCTGCCTAAAATCTCCAATGAGAGGCGCAGGGGTGTGAATACACAGAGAGTGGAGCAACACACGTCTCGAAGCACTGCAGTTACTGCACAAGGTGAGTAACCCTTCTTATCCCATTTTCCACTCAGGGAACTGAGGCCCAGAGCGATCAGGGCCCCAGTTCAGCTAGATACAGGTGTAACTTTAAGTGTGTGAATAATCCCATTATTATAAGTCAGACTCTCGCTGTCAGGCATTTTTTCCAGCCCTCAAATCATTTTCGTGGCTCTTTTCTGCATCCTTTCCAGTGTTTCAACGTCTTTTTTCAAATGAGGTCAGCCAGTTGTTCAGGCAGCCCCACAGCCAGCTGCACCGGCTGCCAGCCACGGCTGGAGTGGCCCAGGGCAGCTGGCCCCCGGGACCATCTGAGCAGCAGCCGGTGGGGCTGGCCCAGAGACTGCCTGAGCAGTGGTCCCTCGGGC
>NW_027058828.1:0-2072 GCF_011386835.1 Chrysemys picta bellii | reverse complement strand
CGATTTTTCACACTTGCTGTCTGGTCACCCTAGTGGTGTGCACATGTGTGGGTCCCAGCTGCTCCCTGCCCCCCTCATTGAAGCAGGTGTGCAGGGTTATTGCCCTGGGAACTGCATGGCACCAGTGGACATGGGGCTGGCTGGAGGCAGGGCAGGGGCTCACTGGAGGTAGGGTCTGGCTGCAGGTAGGGCAAGGGGTGCGGGGCTGGCTGGAGAGAGGGGTGTGTGGGGCTGGCTGGCTTTGGGCAGGGCCGCAGGGGGGTGTGGCAGGGGTTGCCTGGAGACAGGGCAGGGGGTGCGGCAGAGGCTGGCTGTGGGCAGGCGGTGCAGGGCTGGCTGCAGGCCGGGCAGGGGGGCGGGGCTGGTGCGGGCAGAACGGGGGGGCGGGGCTGGAGGTAGGGCAGGTGTGCAGCAGGGGCTGGCTGCGGACAGGGGGTGCAGGGCTGGCTGGAGACGGGGCTGGCTGCGGGCAGGGCAGGAGGTGCGGGGCTGGTGCGGGGACGGGGTGCAGCAGAGGCAGCTGGAGCCCTGGCCCTTTAAATAGCCCCCGAGCCCCCCGCTATCCCAGGGCTCTGGGGGCTATTTAAAGGGCCCAGGGCTCCCCTGCTTCTACCGCCCCGGCCCTTTAAATAGCCGCGGGAGCCCTGGGGAAGCAGCGGGGCTCCAGCGGCTATTTAAAGGGCCGGGGCGGTAGAGGCAGCAGGAGCCCCGGACTTTTTAAATAGCCCCCAGAGCCCCGCAGCCCTACCCCAGGGCTCCAGCAGTGGGGGTCTGGTGGCAATTTAAAGGGCCTGAGCCCCTGCTGGGAGCCCTAGGTCCTTTAAATTGCCCCCTGGGGAAGCCGGGCCACCCTGGTACAGCGCACCGGCTCTTGCCGGTACACCGTACCGGGGCTTGGGCCCGGGGCCCGATTCAGGGGAATTGGTTGAATTGGCCTGGTGGGGGTATGGCCACAGAGCCGCAGAGAGGGGAACCCTGAGGTGTGGGGGCTGGGTGGGTACTGGGAGTTCCTCCTGAAGGGACGGGGGTTGGCCAACGTCACTCAGCCCCGGGGTGTGGGAGGGGGACTGGCTGAGGGCACTCAGAGCCCCAGGAAGTGGGGGGGACTGAGGGTACGGACTGGCCAGGGGCACTCAGAGCTCGGGGGGGGGGGTGTCCGGGGGGGGCACTCACAGCCCCAGGAGGTGGGTGGGGGAGGGGCACACAGGATTTCAGGAATTCCCTGGCAGTGAAGAGCTGCTGGCGGCAGGGAGGAGCCACTCGTGACAATCCTCACTTGGGATCCCTGGCTGGGCTAGTGGCTATGGGGGCCCGTGGCCAAGCTGCAGCGGAAGGTGACCTGAAGAAAATGCCTCGGCCTCCGGCTAGGAAGGGCCTGGGCCAGACAATGACCCACCGCGCAGTGTCCCAGCTCCCTGCCCCACATCTGCGGACACGGCCCCTCCTCTGTAGGGAGGTTGGCATGTACCTTAGTGCTGCTTCCTCCATCCCCAAAGTCCTCTCCCAGCCAGTCTCTGGCAACCCCTGCCGTTCAATACGCACATTACCCTGCTGTGACATATCGGGGGGGGGGACACCTCGGGGATGGGGGGGCTGTCACACAGCTGGGCAATTTAACCCGGCTGGGCCGGGGTGACTGTCTCCCTGGAGCTGGGGTCTCAGCCCAGGTGTCTCTCTGCCCTTCCCCCTAGTCGCCCGCAGGCGAGGTGGGAGCGCCCCACGTTGCGTTCCAGCCCCACATTCCCACTCACAAGTGCTGGTGGGTTCCAATCCCAGCTGAACTCGCCCACCCAGCCCTAGTGCAGAGCAGAAGGGCCCAGCGCTGCCCCACAGACCCTCTGGCTCTCCGAGCCCACTCTTACCCATCACCGCAGCACGTCTGGCCCAGGCTGAACGCTGCTGCTCTGTGCAGAGAGGCTGGCACTTCTCGCTCCTGCCGTACGAGGGGCAGGTGCTGCTACCGACTGCTCCCCCTAACCCCCGCCCTGCTGCGCTCTTGGGATGCTGCCCTGCTGTGGAGCTCTCAGGTGTCTTGAACTGGAATTTGTTTGGAGAGAAACTGCTAAGGAGCC
>NW_027058827.1:0-2074 GCF_011386835.1 Chrysemys picta bellii | reverse complement strand
GCATTTGACTTGGTACCACATGATATTTTGATTAAAAAACTAAAACATAAAATTAACAAGGTACATATTAAATGGATTAAAAACAGGCTGATAGGTCTCAAAATGTAATCGTGAGTGGGTAATCAGCATTGAGTGGATATATTTCCAACAGGATACCACAGGGATAAGTTCTTGGGCCCAGGCTATTTAATATTTTATTAATGAACTAGAAAAAAAACATAAAATCATCACTGATAAAGTTTGCAGATGACAAAAATTGGGGACTGGTAAATAATGACAAGGACAGGTCACTGATTCAGAGCAATCTGGGTTGCTTGGGAAACTGGGCACAAGCAAACAATATGTGTTTTAATACGGCAAAATGTAAAGTGTAGATCTAGGAACAAAGAATGTAGGCCGTAATTACAGGATGGGAAGACTCTATCCAGGGAAGTAGTGACCCTGAAAAAGACTTGTGAGTCATGGCGGATAATCACCTGAATACGAATTCCCAGTGTGAAGCTGTGGTCAAAATGGGTAATATGATCCTGGGATGCACGGAATATTGAGTAGGAGTACAGAGATTAATTTACCTCTGTATTCGGCACTGGGGTGGCTGCTGCTGGAACCCTGTGTCCAGTTCTGGTGCCCACAATTTGAGAAGGATGTTGATAAATTGGAGAGGGGCCAGAGAAGAGTCACAAGAACGATTAAAGGATTAAAAACATGCCTTTCAGTGATAGACTCAAGGAGCTCAATCTCTTTAGTTTAACAAAGAGAAGGTTAAGGGGTGACTGGATTACAGTTTATAAATACCTATTGGGTGGGGGAACAAACATTTAATAATGGACTCGTCAGTCTATCAGAGAAAGATATAACATGAACCAATGGCTGGAAGTTGAAGCTACACCAGCGGTTCTCAACCCGCAGCCTGCATGTGGCCCTATTAGCACACAGCTGCGGACCAGCTCAATTGTGTGCTAAAGGCTGGCCCACATGCCGGGGTCCCAGGTTCCTGACTGCCCAGCATGGAGGGGTCTGGGCTGCCCTGTCACCCAGTGCAGCAGGGGCAGGGGTGGGGCTCCCGGCCGGCCCAGTGGGATCAGGGGCCTGGGGCAGCTGACTCTTTCATTTGATTGTTTATACTTTATTAACTTCTATCCTCTCCTCTTTACTAGGATATAGTAATAGATCCTCCCCTATGGGATATCTCTGTCCAAACTGGGTGCTCCCCCGCACCTGCCGGCTTTCCCCCACGCCTCAGTTTAAAAACTCCCCTATGACGTTTTAAATGTTACATGCCAGCAATCTGGTTCCATTTTGATTTAGGTGGAGCCCATCCTTCCTGTATAGGCTCCTCCTTTCCCAAAAGGTTCCTCAGTCCCTAATAAACCTAAACCCCTCCTCCCTACACCATCGTCTCACCCACGCATTGAGAGCCTGCAATTCTGCCTGTCTAACTGGCCTTGTGTGTGGAACTGGAAGCATATCAAAGAATGCTACCATGGAGGTCCTGGACTTTAATCTCTTCCTTAGCAGCCTAATTTGGCCTCCAGATCCTCTCTCCTACCTCTCCTTATGTGTACCACAATCACCAACTCCTCTCCCCGAGATGAGGACTATGGCAATCTGAATAGAATAGCAGATACAGAGACCAAAATTAGAAAATCGCTAATTCAAATAGAGGAAGGGGGAACTTGCCTGTCTGCAATTTCTGGAGTGTTTAGACACTATGTTTCCAGGCACAATTCAAGATTTACAACACCCTAACTGTGGTAGGTGGTTGGTTTTTTTATGTTTGTTTGTGGTTTTTTTGTCTTTTAAGAGGAAAAAATGTAATAGTTGCAACACTGATCAAGGACACCTTTCCAAACAGGTACATGTTTAATGGTAAAACGTATGTTAATGCAAAGTTATGGCTGAGAATGTAAATGCATGACAACAATACAATTAAAACATAGAGTTCGCAGACAGTTATCCTTTGGCTTCTTTGCTCATATGTAAAATGGTGAGATAGTGGCACACTCTATAGCACCATTATGACAGACATTTGCCCATAGAACGGAAGTAGACACAAAAAGATCTGCAGATGACT
>NW_027058826.1:0-2076 GCF_011386835.1 Chrysemys picta bellii | reverse complement strand
TAAGTTATGCCTAATGCTGTGCTCAGCAAAGCTATTCATGCAAAGAACAGATAAATACTAGTGACTAAGGCCCAGATCCTTAATGGTACTTAGGCACTTAACTCCCCTTGATTTAGGCACTGAAATATCTTTGAGGATCACAGCCTGATTCATCTACAAGGGTCTACCATTGCTTTAGTGTTTAAGAAAAAAAATCCTAAAATACCCATATAATTTCACCTGTTTTCCAGTCCACTATAATATTAAGTAGTTATATGTGTCCTGGGCTTTCCATCTACTTGTGAGACAATGAACTTCTGCATCTGTTATGGCAAACAACGCTGACCAGCCAGAAGTAAAAGCTGGTGAAGATGGTTATTAAATGTGAGCTTCAGATTTGAGCATGGCAAGTAAGTAGCAAAACAATAGCATTGCGAAGAAACGTGACTCTTTGTGGCTGACTTTTTCCCCATCCTGGAAACTTATCCTGGCCACAGAATAATACTATTTGTTTCTCTTTTTCTAATTAAAGCTAAGGTCAAGTTAATGAACTCTAACTCCCAGATAATTGAGCTAATTGTCTGGATCTAGTACCTACTCATCCCAAAGTAAGGGGCAAGATGTTAAGTGGCAATATACAGTGTTTGTTTACTTACAGTTAAGAGACTCCACAGTAAAAGGGCCCTATCCATTGCTTATTAAAGTTACTGGGGGGAAAATCATATTTAATGGGAGCAGGATTGGGTACAGATGGAGTGAGGGAACTTTTAGCATGCAATAGATGAAGCAATGATCGTGCCTTCTTTTTTTACTCCTTTACATCCTTTTTCAATTCAAATGCAGAAATAACCCCTGACAAACATCGCTGCTGCTACAGATAAACATCAGCTGATTTTACTTCTGCTTTTTTTACTAGAGTCATAAGTTTTCAGCTTTTTGCATTTAAGGAACTTGCATTTAAACCTTGGTAGCAGCTTTCATACCGTCTCTTGGAAGTTCCTCATAGTATTGGAGATGGGGTTTTTTAAATGTGCAAAGTTAATTTTCTGCAGCAACATGAACTAGTCCTTTCTTCCTGTAATCGTGAACTTTAAAATCCCTTTAATTGTAGAAAGTAACAACTGAGTGGTGATTATATCTCCATTTGCCAACCAAAGAGAGAAAGTTGCCTTAAAATGCGGAATAATATCATAAAGCTGATGCCACAGAAATGTGTGACGCCAGCATACTGTAGATGTCAGCAAGAAATAGCCCAAGTGATTGTTTTCACTTTGTATTTTCCCCTTTCAATCCTAGGTAAGACTTTTAAGAAAGAAAACATTTTGGTGTTTCCATGCAGGTGTTGGAACATTTAGTAAAGCACTAAGAATCAGGTTGGCTGGAGAAAAGGTGGAGCATATTTTGTATTAGCTGCAGGAGTACTCAGCTCAAACGGAGTCAGGCAGGCTGCATAGGCTTCTGGAAGCACCTAGTTCATATTGGGCATGCTCAAAAGTTATTAGCATAGTTAATCCATTACTGGTAACATGATACTTAGCCTTACCCAATAGACTTATACCTTCTCAATAGACTCCTGGGATGGGTGCTACTCTCTGGTCAGAGTAGGAAGAAAGGACTCATTTACAACCTTCCCTCAGGATGCTACTACTTAGAGGTTTGTGAACTGTTCATGGTGAAACTGCATGGTTTTGTTAAGGAAGCAAAATATTTATAGGTTCAAGTGAATCTCCCGTTTAGGTTCAGAAACCTCTGATTCCCCACTCTGGGGATTTACTCTTCACCTCATACAGATGGCCAGCTGATGCATCACTTCCATCCTGTTTTAAGGGTGTGGGTGCAGGCAATCTTTGTTCTCCCCCAGAGCCAGTGCTAGGCATAAGCAGACTAAGCGATTGCTTAGGGCCCTGAGCAGCTCAAGGGGGCCCCCTATTTGCTTTTTATGATAACAACATGCCTGCTTTAGTATTGTGTGTGTGTGTGTGTGGGGGGGGGGGGGGGGGGAGAATATTCCTGCTTAGGGCCCCCAGTGGGCTAGCACCAGCTCTGCAGGATGCCTCTGAGCTCTGGTGATGTGCAGTAGGCTTATTTCCAGGCTAT
>NW_027058825.1:0-2076 GCF_011386835.1 Chrysemys picta bellii | reverse complement strand
TCCAGTGGCAGCCTTTGGTTTCTACGGAGGAACGAGCCCACCTTAGGACTGCCTTTGACCGTCACGGGCCAGCCCCTGCACGGGTGCAAATTGGCCTAGCTGCCGTGGGGGCAGCAGAGCGGCTTTGATTTACAGCTCCCGAGGACCTGGCCCTATGGGAGCTGGTAGCAACCACCTCCCATCTGCCTCCCTGCAGAATCCCAGTTTGGCGGCGATGTTCTAACCGGGGGGAGCCCATGGCGCTGCCTGCAGCTCAGGACCAGCCCCTGGTCCCCATCCTGCCTGCTATCAGACCGCACGATAGCGCAGAGCCGGACCGTGTCAGAACACCCCAGCCGTACCCCAAAACCAGGAGTGCGGAACCTGAGGGGCTAGGTTGGATGGCTGGTGGCAGTGATGAGACAGGGGGGACCATGGGAAGATTAAATGAAGACTGGATGCAGGAATCCCCGGGCGAGGCCTCAGGCCTGCACTGTACTGGTCAGACTGGGTGATTGTAACAGTCCCTTCTGGCTGAATGACTCCAGTCCAGCCTGAAAGATCTTGTGTCCGAGCCACGTGTCCCTTCCTGCTCCTCTGCCCCTTTCCTCTCTGGTTTTCTGTGTCCGCTCCTCCCTCTCTATCCCGCTAGCTTGGATGCAATAACAACACTCCACTCTCTGACTCCGTTGCTGCCTCTCTCATCCGGGATTTTTTCTCCCGTAATCCTGCTAATTTTTTGTCCCTAGGTCTGACGACAGCGATTCCTCTGTCTCGGAGGTGCTGAGGTACATACAACTTTCTATTGATTAGAACTCTCCTGCTTCTCGCATTTCCCTCCCCCTGCCCTGCATGCTGAATCCGTGCTGGCCAAACTCTGGGCCTTGCTTCTTTGCTAAATCTATTGGGACTCTGTCCTGGTGCTGCTCTTGCTCGCTGTGTGTCCCTCTTTCCTTCTCTCTGCTTCCCCGCATGGCCCTGGCATGCCGTGTCCGGCTGTGGAAGTCCCTTTCTGCCTCTGGTCTCCAGTGCCTTAAGGTCTGAGCCATCGTCTTGAAATGCAGTGCTGGGTGTTTAAGCGGATAGCGTACGGTGCTTTCACTGAATGGGGGCAGCTGCATGCTCTATTCTGCCTCGAGGGCAGGGCGGGTAGTGATGATATCTTGCGCTGTGTCTGGCCTAGCTGCAAGAGGCAGGGCAGTCCAGCTGTTGGAGCCGGTGGATGCTTGGAGGGTCCAGGCTATGATGCTTTCTTTGGCGGGGTCTTCTCTCGCACCTTCAGTTCAGACATCTCCAAGCACTTGACAAACGTGGCTTCAGCCTCCCAGCACCCATGGCGAGGCTGGTCAGGATTGTTATCCCTGTCTTGTGCCTCGGTTTCCCCATCTGCAAAGAGTAAACACCTGGGGTGCAGCCTCTTGGCACCGAGGATCCTGTGGCTGCTGCTGAGGCCTGTGCAGCCTCCCAGATATATTAGAGCAGCCTTGGGATTGCTCTAACTCACTGCAATCTCCCAAAGGGCTGCTTGCCAGCTATGCCACAACCCAGAGTTCCCCTGATGGGGTGTGCTAAGGCCCTGGCTCTGCCCCCAGCATGCCTGGGTTTGCAACACGAGCCACATAGAACCAATTACACTAGCCCAAGGCAGTGTCTGTGCCAGGAGAACTCTCCTTCCCCCATTCCCTGCACATCAAAAGGGCCAGGCTGGCAGAGGAGCATCTCCCCACTGGCCTTTGGGTGCCTATTTGAGACACCGTGGGCCTGACTCTGACACCCTGAGCACCATCAGCTGGAGTAGTGGGTGCTCAGCGCCCCTCAAAAAATCCATTCCAACCATGCCACAAATGTGCCGTGTGACCCTGGGCTAGCCCTTTCCCCTCCCTTTGCCTCCGTGTCCCCACCTGTAATCCAACCCTGCTGGGAGGAGGGGAGGTGCTTAGAGATCCTGGCTGGGAAGCTGCTTTGGGGCTATCAACCCTCTCCATGATGGGCTCTCCCACCTGGGCTCTTTTCTCAGGGGTGTCGATTCTCATGTGCTCAGCGTTCTAGAACCTCCCTCTGAACTCTGCTCACAGCCCCATTGGCTGTTGCTGGGGC
>NW_027058824.1:0-2076 GCF_011386835.1 Chrysemys picta bellii | reverse complement strand
GTCACACATTGGCTGGCTTGTGACTCGCCTGCCTATTGTGACATGCCCCCTGCTGGCTGCCAAAGCCTCATCCCCTCACTGCCAGGCTTGGCTCTGGCAGAGCGAGAGCTGGCACGTGTCGCTGGGAAAGCTGATCCGGCCGTTTCAGCTCCGCCACTGGTAGCAGAAAGTGGGTGGCCCATATACACGCTGGCTTCTGCCCACTCCTGACTCCAGGTAGGAGAATCTTCTATTGCCCGCCTCTGCTTTTCCATTGCATCGCCAGCCACACCGAGCATTCCCCGGGCTCCTGGCTGGGCGGCGCATGTCTACCAAGTGCCCCTTTATCCCCCCACCTAGGGACTTAAGAAATGCATAGGAGAAACTGAAAGGTTTCAGAGTAGCAGCCGTGTTAGTCTGTATCCGCAAAAAGAAGAACAGGAGGACTTGTGGCACCTTAGAGACTAACAAATTTATTAGAGCATAAGCTTTCGTGGACTATAGCCCACTTCTTCGGATGCATCCGAAGAAGTGGGCTATAGTCCACGAAAGCTTATGCTCTAATAAATTTGTTAGTCTCTAAGGTGCCACAAGTCCTCCTGTTCTTCTTTTTTTAGGAGAAACTGAGGCACCCCTACAGTATTCAGAGGAAACATTAAGAACAGTCCCACTTCCTCACAGTGAGGGAGCTGGGGGGTAGTAAGCCAGACACCCACATCTGCACTTCACTCCTCGTCCCCAGCCAGCTCCAAACTGAAACTGTGCAGCCCCTTCTCTCTGGCCTTTGTCTCTTTCCCGGGCCAGAAGGTCACCTGATCTTTGTTCTCCAACACCTTTAGCTATCCCTTTGCCAGGGGGAAAGGGCTCCGGCCATTAGTTGCTAGGAGACAGAGTGTTGGCCATTTATGCACACTGGCCTTTATCCCCCCACCTAGAGACTTAAGAAATGCATAGGGGAAGCTGAGGCACCCCTACAGTATTCAGAGGAAACATTAAGAACAGTCCCACTTCGTCACAGTGAGGGAGTTGGAGAGTCTGTGGGAAGCCCATTCTCTTGTGAAATCAACCACCCCCACACGATGTGGACCGCTCCAGATCGGGGGAAGGGGCCAGCTGTGAATTTGGAGCTAGATCCTGGTTTGGATCTGAATCCACCGGTGCTGCGGAGCGTTCAGCTGTGGGGAGCTAGCTCCCGCCCGTGCCAGATCACAAAGTGCCACTTCAGCCAGCCGCCTGCCAGGCTCTGGGAGCGCCCTGTGTGGAGCTGCAGCTGGGCCCTCCAGAGCCGAGCTGCTGCTCCTCCTCTCTGCTGGCCAGCCGGCCGCAGCTCCTCAGCACCTGCCCGCTCAGCTCCACCTCAGTGCTCCTGCCTCCCCAATCTCCTCCCTGGCGCTGCACCTCGCCCCATGCAGCTGGCATGTCAATACCCAGCGGGGTCGGGAGCCAAGCGTCCCAGGAGCCATCTGTAAGGTGCTGATTCCCTCCTGTGCTGGGCTCCAGCTAATCCACAAGCCAGGAACTGGCCTTGTGTCTCCCAGAGCAGGTATATCAGTCTCACAGCAGCAGCTCAGTCTGCTCAACATCACTCCAGGGCCAGGAACTCGCTCCTGCCTGACATAGGCAACAGGCTGAGCCTGCTCCAGCCCTGTTCCTAGTCCTACTCCAGCCCTGGTCTCGCTCCGGCCTTGCTCCACCCATGCCCTGCCCCGCCCCCTGAGTCCATCTCCAACCACTAGGCATGACCACCTCCATCACCTTTGCTGACACCATCACTTCCATAGGAAATGGCACTGAGGTTGCCGGGGGAACAGGCATTCTCAGGGTGCCAGGAGCCATTGTTCTATTTACCAGGACAGTCCGATGCCAGGACAGTGCCCCTGAGCGCTGGAGAGGACTAGGGCTGCATTAGGACACCTGAAGCGCAGCTGCTGGAGAGTCAGCAGAACCGCCCGGAGACAGCCACGCTTGCCTCCCAGCCCGGGAAGCCCAGAGACCCAGAGCGTAGACGTCTCTCAGAGCATCTCTGCCAGCAGGAGACATTGGGTGAGGAATAGAGTCGTCCCGCCTTCGGGCAGGAGCCATTCAGGAGACCCAGGG
>NW_027058823.1:0-2076 GCF_011386835.1 Chrysemys picta bellii | reverse complement strand
TCATTAGGAAAAAACAGGAAGCGTACAGGGAGTGGAAGAGGGGGGGGATCAGCAAAGAAACTTACCTTATTGAGGTCAGAGCATGTAGAGATGGAGTGAGAAAAGCAAAAAGCCAAGTAGAGTTGGACCTTGCGAGGGGAATTAAAACCAATAGTAAGAGCTTTTATAGCCATATAAATAGGAAGAAAACAAAGAAAGAAGAAGTGGGACCGCTTAAGACTGTAGATGGAGTGGAGATTAAGGATAATCTAGGCATGGCACAATATCTAAATGAATACTTTGCATCGGTATTTAATGAGGCTAATGAAAGGCTGAGGAATAGTAGAAGCGAGACGGATGGGAATAAAGGAGTGGGGATTGACATTACCGTATCTGAGGTAGAAGCCAAACTTGAACAGCTTAACGGGACTAAATCAGGCGGACTGGATGATCTTCATCCGAGAATATTAAAAGAACTGGCATGGGAAATTGCAAGCCCGTTAGCGATAATTTTTAATGAATCCATGAACTCGGGGGTGGTACAGTTTGACTGGAGAATAGCTAATGTGGTTCCTATTTTCAAGAAGGGGAAAAAAAGTGACCCGGGTAACTACAGGCCTGTTAGTCTAACATCTGTAATATGCAAGGTCTTGGAAAAAATTGTGAAGGCGAAAGTAGTTAAGGACCTTGAGGTCAATGCCAATTGGGACAAATTACAACACGGTTTTACGAAAGGTAGATCGTGCCAAACCAACCTGATCTCCTTCTTTGAGAAAGTAACAGATTTTTTAGATAAAGGAAATGCGGTGGATCTAATATACCTCGATTTCAGTAAAGTGTTTGATACGGTACCGCATGAGTAATTATTGGTTAAATTGGAAAAGATGGGGATCGATATGAAAATCCATAGGTGGATAAGGAACTGGTTAAAGGGGAGACTGCAGCGGGTCATACTAAAAGATGAACTGTCAGGTTGGAGGGAGGTTACCAGTGGAGTTCCTCAAGGTTCGGTTTTGGGTCCAATTTTATTTAATCTATTCATTACTGACCTCGGAACCAAATGTAGGAGTGGGCTGATAAAGTTTGCGGATGACACAAAGTTGGGAGGTATTGCCAATTCGGAGAAGGATCGGGATATCCTGCAGGGAGATTTGGATGACCTTGTAAACTGGAGTAATAGTAATAAGATGAAATTTAATAGTGAGAAGTGTAAGGTTATGCATTTAGGGATAACTAACAAGAATTTTAGTTATAAGCTGGGGACGCATCAGTTGGATGTAACGGAAGAGGAGAAGGACCTCGGAGTCCTGGTTGATCGCAGGATGACTATGAGTCGGCAATGTGATGTGGCCATGAAAAAAGCTAATGCGGTCTTGGGATGCATTAGGCGAGGTATTTCTAGTAGGGATAAGGAGGTGCTGGTTCTGTTATACAAGGCACTGGTGAGACCTCATTTGGAGTACTGTGTGCAGTTCTGGTCTCCCATGTTTAAAAAGGATGAAATCAAATTGGAACGGGTACAGAGAAGCAGGGCCGGCTTTAGACCGATTCAGCCCATTCGGCTGAATTGGGCCCCGCGCCAAGAGGGCCCACCGCTGCAGCTGTCCACCCCACCCCCAGCTCACTTCCCCGGCCCCTCCTCCCCTCCCCTGAACGCTCCGCCCCCTCCCCTGCTTCCCGCGAAGTCTGAAAAGAAGCAGGGGCGGCCGGCAGCACAAGGTAAGCTGGGGTGGTGGGGGCGGAAGAAGGGCTCCGGGGAGGCGCGGCCCGTTCCCGCAGGCCCCAGCGGCTCTGGCCCGGCTTGGCTCCAGCCCGGTCCCTGCGGCCCGGCTCCGGCTCGGCTCGGCCCCCGCGGCACGGCCCGGGTCGGCTCCGGCCCGGTCCCCGCGGCTTGGGTCCCCCCCCCGGCGCGGCTTCCGCGGCTCGGCTCGGGTCCCCCCCCGCGGCGCGGCTCGGGTCTCCCCGTCCCCCCCTGCGGCGCGGCTCGGGTCTCCCCGTCCCCCCCTGCGGCGCGGCGCGGCTCGGGTCCCCCCGTCCCCCCCCGCGGCGCGGCGTGGCTCGGGTCTCCCCGTCCCCCCCCGCGGCGCGGCTCGGGTC
>NW_027058822.1:0-2076 GCF_011386835.1 Chrysemys picta bellii | reverse complement strand
GCCGTAGAATCACTGGGGACATTAGGGTTTGTCCTTTTCATTTTACCTTTTCCTCCATCCCTCCTTGCTTTCTCTTGTTCCCCTCCCAACACCAGGAGTGGTGTGTGTGTGTGTGTGTTGCTGGGGGTGCTCTTCACCTCCCCTTGTGGGAAGTTGACACTGCAAGGGCTGTGCCTCTGTGGACATCAGCAACTCCCACTCCCTGCTGCAGGTACTGCTCTGGCTCACTGTAAATGGGGTGCTAGTGGAAGGGGAAATGGAGCCCCCTGGCACTCACTAAAAGGGAAAGTGGTGGATTCTCCATCTCTTGATGTCATTGAATGAAGACTAGATGCCTTTCTGGAATGTGTGTGCCCAAAGAGTAACTATTGTACTATACAGGAAGCCTATGATATGCAGGGGCTTAGATTAGATGCTCTAAATGTCCCTTGTGGCCATAAAGTCTACTAATTTTGGATACACTGAGTGTAGCATTGGGAGCAGCCTCTGATGTTTTACTGTCTAGCCCACTTGCTTCCTAGAATGAAGACGCATTGAGTGGGGTGATCCACAGAGAGTAGCTCAAACCTTCATAGTGTCAGGCCAGCAGCAGGACATTAAGGGTTTGATTGGTGGCAGTGATATCACAAAGGTCTTTTGCAGGACCTCAGCATATTGGTCAAAGGTGTTAGGGAGGTGGTAACCTCAGAGAGGTATGCTGCCATCAGCGAGGCAGGACAGGGGCACATGGCCAGGGAAACCTCAGAGACCCCTGTGGCTTTGCTTCAGCAAGTCTCCTTCTCGAGCTTTCTCTTGAGGACTGAGAGAGTATTAGGATTCACGTATTTGAGTGAGAGCAGGAGCCTCTTTCGAGTTGTCTCCTTTCCTTTTACTGATTTTACTAGAAAACAGACATCCCTGTTTAGAAAGTAAGAGCCTCCAAGAGGTTTTGGAACCTGCTCAGTCTGATCCATCTGGTGCCAGCTGAATTCTAGGCAGGCATGGAAAACACTAGTTCAAGGTGGCAGAATTTTAATCCCTCCCTGTAATTTTGTCTGGTAGAATCACTGGGGACATTAGGGTTTGTCCTTTTCGTTTTACCTTTTCCTCCATCCCTCCTTCCTTTCTCTTTATCTCTTACTTCTTTTGTCCTTTCTCTTGTTCCCCTCCCACCACCAGGAGTGGTATATGTGTGTGTGTGTGTGTGTGTGTGTGTGTGTGTGTGTGTGTGTGTGTTGCTGGGGGTGCTCTTCACCTCCCCTTCTTGGGAGTTGATCCAAAACTGTATGGTTGAAATAGTGCTTGGACTCCACTGACACTAGATGCTGCCATCGTGTGGTTTAGCATTAGTGTCTGGGATGACTTGGGGCAAGATCTCAACTCTCTGAGTAGACTCCTAGCATGACATCTCCCTTGTTTTTTACCCCTTTTAGCCTAACCCAGAGACTCTCAACACTTCCGTCTCCTATGTCCTATGTCCATCTCTACCTCAGTCCAAGTGTGTACATTTTTAATATACAAGGCAACACCTCCTCCCTTTTTCCCCTGTCTATCCTTCCTGAGCAAGCTGTACCCATCCACACCAACATTCCAATCACGTGTATTATCCCACCAAGTTTCAGTGATGCCAACAATGTCATAGTTGTATTTATTTATTAGCACTTCCAGTTCTTCCTGCTTATTCCCCATACTTCTCGCATTTGTATATAGGCATCTAAGATACTGGTTTGATCTTTCCTCCCAGTTTTGTCCTGACCCTCCTTTCCCTCTGACAATATAGCCCACACTCCCTCTCGTTTTTGACCCATCTCCCCGGTCTCCATGTTCCCCACTTACCTGTGGGCTTTGCTCACCTGTCCCCGTCGAACCTAGTTTAAAGCCCTCCTCACTAGGTTAGCCAGTCTGTGTCCAAAGGTACTAATAACTTGAGCTGTGGTTTGGAGGTGGAACAGCTGTCAAGGGCACTGAGGGGGAGATAGCAGGAGCTCATCCTTCAAGGAGGGGGGTTGGCACTGGAGGTTACTAGAAAGGACAAGAAGACTCCATTCTGGGGTTCAGGAGGTGAATTTATCCCTCAGTGGTGGGCAGGTGCTGGGT
>NW_027058821.1:0-2076 GCF_011386835.1 Chrysemys picta bellii | reverse complement strand
TCCATGAGCAGGAGCGAGCCAGCTTGTCTCTAGAGCAGCTCCACCCAGCTCTTTAGCCAGGCTAATTAATGACAAGCTTTGCCTCATCCCAGACTTATGTTCTTAGGACAGGGTGCTATCGCTCTTGGGAAGGGCAGGAGAGTCCCCCAAGTGCCCTCTGTGAGACTCTCCTGTCCCACAGGGCCGCACCCAATTCCTAGTGGTCTGGTGTCTGTGTCACCCGAGCCACCACCCAGAGTTGCTCCCATCACTGGCAGCCTGGGAGGCCAAGGACTGACGGGTGATGGCGTCTGACCAGGCAGGGCTGAGGCACATGGGCAGGGGACGCTTGTCCTGCTGCTGGCAAGGCTGGACCCGTTCTGGAGAGAACAGGAGGATTCAGTCAGCAGTAGGGTTACCATGTCTAATAAATAAAAAAAGAGGACCCTCCACGGGCCCTGGCCCCGCCCATTTCCCCACCCTTAGACCCGCCCCAACTCCGCTCCTTCCCCGCCCTAATTCCGCCCCCTCCTCCCTACCAATCCCAGCCATGGGGAAAGGGCTGCCCCAGCGCTACCTGCTCCACGGTTTGCCGGGCAGCCCCCAGACCCTGCGCCCCCGGCCGGCGCTTCCCCAGAGCACCTGGAACCTTAAAGTCTGAGAGGGGAGTAGCGGAGCAGCTCAGCTGGAGCCGGGGAGGAGAAGTGCCTGGCCCGTGGCTCAGGGTCCGGAGGCAGGGGGGCTGCCCGAAGCGAGTAGCGCTGGCTCGGGCAGCTCGGCTCTTAAAGTCTGAGAGGGGAGGAGCGGAGCAGAGCAGCCGCGGGAGGGGAAGTGCCCGGCCGGCATTTTCTCGGACATGTTTGGCTTTTCAGCAATTCCCCCCGGACGGGGGTTTGATTGCCGAAAAGCAGGACATGTCCGGGAAAAACCAGACATATCGTAACCCTAGTCAGCAGGGGCTGCTGATCCGTCCCATTCACCAGGGCTGCCATCCTGCGGCTTCAGCATTAGGGCTGGGGAAAGGGAAATGGGATGGGGGTGACTTGGGGAAAGGTCTCAACCTCCCCACTTCCCACTTCACTGCTGCCAGAATCCCTCCTGCCCCCCTGCTACAGTCCCCTCCCTACCCAACCTGGGTGGGGCTGGAGGAGAGGGGTCTGAGAACTTGAGCTGTGGATTGGAGGTGGAACAGCTGTCAGGGGCACTGAGGGGGAAGTGGCAGGAGCTCCCCGTACAAGGAGGGGGGTTGCCACTGGAGGTAACTAGGAAGGACAACAAGACTCCATCCTGGGGGTCAGGAGGGGGAATCCATCCCTCAGAGGTGGGCAGGGGCTGGGTGGAAATGCTGCTGGTTCCAGGGGCCGTTAATCCCCCTGATTCCTCGGAGGCGTCTGAGTCTCAGACAGGTTCTCGTTCCCTTGCAGCAGGAGGATGTCACGGCCAATGTGATCGCCAGCTCCGTATCATGCGGCACTTGCGCCAGGTGCCCGAGGCGCTGCAGGGCCTGTGCCTCTAAGGCCACCAGCAACTCCCGCTCTCTGCTGCAGGTACTGCTCTGGCTCTCTGTAAATGGGGAGCTTGTGGAAGGGGAAGTGGAGCCCCCTGGCACTCACAGAAACCCTCTCCCCTCTCTGTGGAGCAGGGTCCTTTCCTCTGCCCCCAAATTCCTTCATCTGGGACAGGAGCTCTTTCCCTCACACCCATTCCCCTCCCCCTTTCCTTGATCTACCCCCATCCCATTCCCCCTGCGCCCAGGCAGAGCTCTGCCTGCCCCATATGGTGCAGAAAGGCCTGTGATATGCAGGGGGTCAGATTAGATGCTCTAACTGTCTCTTCTGCCCATAAAGTCTACTCATTTCTGAGAAACCGAGTGTAGCATTGGGAGCAGCCTCTGCTGTTTTACTGTCTAGCCGGCTTGCTTCCTAGAATGAACACTCATTGAGCGGGGTGATCCACAGGGAGTAGCTCAAACCTCCAAAGGGTCTGGCCTGTGGCAGGACATTAGCACGGCAGGGGTGGGGTGGGTGTGGCAGTGACATCACAAAGGCCTTTTGCAGGACCTCAGCCTATTGGTCAAAGGTGCTGGGGAGGTGATGA
>NW_027058820.1:0-2079 GCF_011386835.1 Chrysemys picta bellii | reverse complement strand
ACAATGCGGTTCTGGCAGGACCCAACTGAGAGTGCCCATTCAGGATAAATCGCTTAAAACAGGGCAGTTACAGCCCCAGCCTGGGGTTTTTCCACCTCTAAGGCAAACCAAACCAGCCAGACTAAGAGGACTTTGGTCTCACCCCACTGGCTAACCACAAGTCACACAAGCAATTCCCTAAGACACTCCAGTTTCCCAGTATCACCACCAGTGCCACTCGTCATGGGGACAAATGGTTATGAAAACCAATACCCCAATAAAAGGAAAAAGGTTGTCCTGATCCCAAAGGACCAAGCTCCAGACCCAGGTCAATATACAAATCAGATCTTACCCACAAATCACGCTGTTGCCAATCCTTTAGAATCTAAAATCTAAAGGTTTATTCATAAAAGGAAAAAGATATAGATAATAAATAAATGGAGATATCCTATCTCCTAGAATGGTAGCTTCTAAATTAGCTGTTATCACTCAAGAAAGATCTTGGAGTTGCTAGGCCGAAGAAAATGGAGTATAGAACAGGTTGTTTGGCCAGCTTAGTCAGAGTTAGGCTAACAGTAGTTGCTGGGCCATTCCTGTCTCTCGGTGAAACATGAAGACATGCTTGCTTGGGCTTCAAAGAATAAGATAAGAGGGGGGGCTGCATTCTTGTACCAGATGTACCAGGAACAGTTCGCTTGGGCAAATGGAGACTTGCTGTCTCCACTCCCTGTTCTGGTTTTCGTCTGTTCTTAACTCCCTCCTGTCTTTTGGTTACTGATGCATGAAAACAAAGCTGATAAAAAGTTGCTGGGGCATCACGAATTGTTTGTAGTGTCAAGAAGATAGATATGCATGAATATTAGAAGCTTTTAACTAATAAAGGTGGACTGGGTTGGTTTAACTATGACGCGACGGAACGGTCTATATAATCTCACTGGATTATTGTAATCGGGGCTGGTTCTCTCTGGAGATGGGCTGCTTTCTATTGTTGTGTGCACTCCTCAATAAAGAGCTTGTGTTTGGACCTTGCTGGTGTTGCCTGTCTCTTTGCGGTCAGCCAATGAACCGTGCTGTCTGGGTTCGAGTCCCCGACAAAGTCATTGTGGATAGTTCTCTGAAAACACCCTCTCCGTGTGCAGCGGCAGTCAAAAAAGCAAACAGAATGTTGGGAATCATTAAGAAAGGGTTAGATAATAGGACAGAAAATATCATATTGCCTCTATATAAATCCATGGTACGCCCATATCTTGAATACTGCGTGAAGATGTGGTCGCCCCATCTGAAAAAAGATATATTGGAATTGGAAAAGGTTCAGAAAAGGGCAAGAAAAATGATTAGGGGTATGGAACGGCTTCCATATGAGACGAGATTAATTAATAAGCCTGGGACCTTTCAGCTTGGAAAAGAGACGACTAAGGGGCGATAGGATAGAGGTCTATAAAATCATAATTGCTGAGAAGAAAGTAAATCAAGAAGTGTTATTTACTTCTCATAACACAAGAACTAGGGGCCATCAAATGAAATTAATTGGCAGCAGGTTTAAAACAAACAAAAGGAAGTATTTTTTCATACAACACACAGTCAACCTGTGGAACTCCTTTCCAGGGGCTGTTGTGAAGGCCAAGACTATGATAGGACAAACAGCAGCGTTAACCCATTCTCTTCTGATCACCAGTCTGCAAACACACTGTCAGAGAGCCCTTATGCTTATAGGAACTTTTTAATTTTAAGAATAACTGAAATGTACAAACATGAAGAAATGGAACTGTGCACCAACGTTGGGTGGACCAGCATTCAACAGTGTTACAGCAGGTGACAGCTGTACGATGTTAACCCTCGCCCTTTAGTTCAAAAGGTGGCTTTTCTCGCCTTTGCCCTCGGGAACTGTAGCAAAGAGAGAGAGGCAACGACTAGCCAATTCATTTTCAAGTGATAAAATAGCAAGCCATGTCAGTCGCTCGCCAGCCGCCATCAATCAAAGATGTGTTTTAATGAGCCTGAGCTTCAAAAAGGTGTGCTCACCACTCACGACCAGAGATGTCCCTTGGGTAGGGAGAATCGGGGCAACCGCTCCAGGCCCCACACTTTGTGTGGGCCCCA
>NW_027058819.1:0-2080 GCF_011386835.1 Chrysemys picta bellii | reverse complement strand
GCCCAGTACATCCCAGTCTCCTTGCATCCAGGTGGGCTCTGCCTGCCCCTCCTCTCCAGCCCAGAGCCCCCCTGCTTCCCAGCTGCATCTGAGATCACCGGCCCCAAGTCCCCCTCTGTCCATTGTCTTCTCTCCAGGTAAACAGGATCGTCTGGGCCTCCTTTCCTCTCTGCCCTCCTCTGGCTGGAACTGGCTGGTTGGGTCATGGGGTCCTCTCTTCACAGCCCATTGTCCTCCCACTGGCTAGAACCGGCTGTGACTCCTGAGCTGGGTCTCTGGGTCATCAGGTGTCCATCCTCCAGCCCATCGGCTGGGGTCCCAAGTTCCCTCTCCGGTCCTCTGGAACAACAAACTCCCTCTCCCCTCACCTCGTTAAACCAGTAACACTCAGGGGCACTGAGTCCCACTCCTTCTGCATGCAAATCATTGGAAAACCACAAAAATATAAGAAAATTCCCCCATTTCGTCACAGTGGGGATCCTGGAAGAGTGGTTAGAAACCCCAGAGAGGCGCTGAACTGAGGTCTTCTTCCATCTCTGCAGAGAAAGGGTAAGGGAGGAAGCCCCCACATCATGGTTACAGTGGACATGCAGGAAGCCCAAATTTCTCTGGAAGAAGAAATCAGGCCTCTGAGCAATTGAAACAGATTCTTCAAACAGTTTAGTGTGTGTGTACAGTCAATGTGTGTACAGTGTGTACAGTCAATCCAATGTGTGTACAGTCAATCCAAAATCTGGAGCTGGGTTATTTACATATGACGTTGTTTGTGAGATACTTGGCGAGCACCTGAAAAAGAAATGTGAAGAGTCATGAGTATTTGTCCAGTGCCCCTTAATACACATAAACAGAGTGGAGAATGCTAGGGAATACCAATATGATAACATGGACTGGGAATAAGCTGCTGGATATGGTATAGAAAGCAAACACCAACACAGGAAACACTACAAGATTAGGGGAACCCATATTACTTAATATAGTCGCTCTTGAATGAGCAGAATGGGTCAATTCAGCAGGGGTCTCTATTGATTTCCTTCCAATATTCAACTGTTACAGGAACATTGTCTCCCCATTGAGAGCTATAAGCAATAACATCCCAGACTCCCTCTGCCTTTTGCCCTCCTCTGCTAACTGCTGTCTGGTAATCCTCACAGGCCCTGAACCCAGGGGGACAGTAAACTGGAGAATGAGGTGGTGATGGAGACTAGAAACCTGACCATTCAGTGACCTTTTTCTATGAGGTGAAGGATCATAGTAGCTAACTTTGGAGGATGAGTTATATCTGCTGAGCGCCTTCTCTGAAGGGCAGAGCATCCTTATCTCCCAATAACATCAGTGGGAGTTTGAGAACACTCAGCAACTCATAGGATTGGGCAAAGAAATACAAAGGCCTTGGGTGGCTAAAGTTAAGCACTAAAATCTGCAGTTAGATGCCTAAATACTCATTATAGCCACCTGCAGCCGTGCTGATTAAATCTCTATCAGCATTGTGGTGTTTAAAATAGATATTTGAAAAACAAGGGGACCGATGTTTATAGGCATATTTGTCCTTTGGTTGACATCAGACAACTTTATGCCAGGTGAGTGAATTTTCCAAATCTGGATACCTAAACTTTGACTCCTAACAATCACATGTAGGTGCATAAATAGGGGTGGGATTAGTGGTAAAGTCACCTTTTTGCTGCCCTATGTTGCAGTGGAGCAGGATAAAGTAGCCATAAAGCTGCCCTAAGAGGCAGCGAGGATTTCCCCAGCATGTGCAAATCCCTAACACAGAGAACTATCATATATAGTGTACTGCCAGTGTAGCTGGCTGTATGTCACCAACTCCTAGCTTCCCACCCAAGTATATGGGGTGTGAGCTGGAAACAGAAGATGGCACACACCGTGTGTGTTGTGCTACAGCAATCTCCAGTGCAGCAATGGCTGTTTCAAGACAGCATAATTTAGAACAACCCAGAGTCTAGAGCTCAGGTGTATTTGAGGATCTGGGCCGGTACTTGGCTGTTACTACAGTAATGACCCCGGAGCAAACAGTATCATGTACATGCTTATCACTGAGCTGTCCAGAGGCTACATGTCC
>NW_027058818.1:0-2080 GCF_011386835.1 Chrysemys picta bellii | reverse complement strand
TCCAGCCACCTGAGGCCCAAAATTCCTGACATTCCTCTCACAGGTTCCCCCATTCTAACACCTCTCCTACTCATAATACCCATAACAGGAAGGCTTCTTCTTCCATGCAGCTAATGGCCAAAGGAGGCATTGTGCGAGCAGGGACCCAGGCTCTGGCTGTGGAGCATGGTGATGGTGAGCTCTCACCACCCCTTCCCTTATCTTTCTCCCGGGAGGCTAGGCCACTGTGACTGAAACACAGGCTGCTTCCATATGAGGTGAGAGGATCATCGTGTGCCATCCCCTGAGATGGGGGAAAAAAGAGGGGGAGAACGAATTTCTTTCCTCTATAGCCATTCTAGCTCTGCAGCTCTTGCCGAGCTCTAATCCTCCCCAGCTCCTCATATCTCCTGACTGATATATTCTTTGTCACTGATGTCCGTCTCAGGAGACTCTCATCTTGAGTAATTCACGCTGGGTTTGCTTTAACCCTTGTGTAGAAATCCCACCCAATCTCCATCCCTTCCTTAGCCACCAGGCTCTTACAAAATCCTCCCTTTTATTTTCTGGGGCACGTGGGGCTTCTGGGGTTCCTGAGGGACACAGTTAATGATGAGGGTCTAAAAACTAGATTGAGTCTCACCAAACTCATGTCAACAGTATGTGCCAAAGCAGTAAGAGCCGATGTTCTCATCAGTAAATCAAGTTCCATTCCCTGTGTTTCCATGTGGTCGGAATCCCAGCTGTAACAAGTTTGGCATGAAGGGAAGCCTAGAGACTCAAGAGAGGTGTGGGGCCCTAGCCTGGAGCCAACTTCCTGTAACTTAGCCTTTTTCTCTTGTTTTATTTGCCAGTTAATGGGACCTTCTCACTGATGCTCCCCGTGGAGTCTGATATTGCTCATATACACAATATCATATACACCATTTCACCCACAGATGCTCATATACACCATTTCACCCAATCAGGAGCCTATTGCTGATTCAGTCAAATTCCAGGTCGAAAATTGCTTTGCCAATAAGGTGGGTGTCTTGATTGAGAAACCCCAATTCACTTGAAGTCATTGATTAGAGAGCAGCAGCTGTTTGTATCTATTTATTTAGATTTGCGAACATTAAAACAGTCATTATCATCAAATGCTCTGGGTGATTTTACCATATATTAAAAATAGCCCTAAGATTAACTGATTTGTGGTATTTCAGATGAGGTGAGGAGGTGATTTCATAGCCAAAGGGTCCTCCCAGACAACACACTACCAAGAGCCCCTCCTTGTAAAACTGACAGGGCTCCAGCTCTAGCACCTCCACTGATCTCCACTGTGGTACTGTGGGATGGCAAGGGAGGTGGGTTTGTCAGGTAACCAGGTCACAATCTAGTTAGCTTACTACCATCACCTTAAACGCAGCCCAGTAACTGATAGGCAACCAGTGCAGATCATGGAGGACAGGTAACAGCCATACAGCCTCCATTCAAGGGAGAGATCTAATTCTTGCTGTATCTTCTGGCTGCTTCCCTCCATCCTACCAGCATTACTTTCATCTCCTCCATACTGAACTCCAGCCAGCCTACCCTTATCCAAGCCACATGTTGTATCAAGCAATCAGTAAATCATTTAGTAGCACTGACTAGATCGGATGAGACAGAGGAGAGCTGAGTGTCCTCAGCCTGTTGAAAGACCATAGCCTATGTCCTCCTAATGACCCCATATACTCTTTGAAGAAGAGAGAGGACAAGATGTGCCCTGTGCAACCCCACATGAGAGGGCCCTCAGAGCGGAAGAGCAATTGCCCAAAACTATCCTTGGGGACCCGTCTGAGAGACAGGCACCAAGCCACCTAAGGGCTGCCGCTCTTCTCCTAGGGTTCACAGGCAAATGAATGCCCCTTTGAGATCAGTGGTATCAAAGGTAGTTGATAATATCCGCTTGGACACCTGTACCTAGATCAAAAGGTATTTAGATGCCTAACTTCCATTAATTTCAATAGAAGTTAGGGGTCTGAATATCTTTGAGGATCTGGGCCCTGATCTTTATTCATCATCTGGAGATCATCTATCTAAGCAGTTAGTGCAGTCACTATACCAGATCTAGGTCTGTATCCAG
>NW_027058817.1:0-2084 GCF_011386835.1 Chrysemys picta bellii | reverse complement strand
CCAGCACCCAGCCCCTGCCGGCCCCTACAAACAAACACACAAGAACAACAAGCACAGATGCAAATACAGGTACCTTCCCCTCCAATGGGAACTCCCTCTCAAACTCCCCTGTTAGCCGCCGCTGCTCGCAGCTGTACCGCTGCCTGGCTGGGCGGCCGCTTTTATGGGCCCCTTGATCAGCCAAGCTCCGCCCCCTACTCAGGGCTCGGAGTCCTTCCCAGGCCCTGCCGCCCCCTACAAACAAACACACAAGAACAACAAGGACAGATGCAAATACAGGTACCTTCCCCTCCAATGGGAACTCTCTCTCAAACTCCCCTGTTAGCCGCCCTGTTTGCTGCCGCTGCTCGCAGCTGTACCGCTGTCTGGCTGGGCGGCTGCTTTTATGGGCCCCTTGATCAGCCACGCTCCGCCCCCTACTCAGGGCTCGGCGTCCTTCCCAGCACCCAGCCCCTGCCGGCCCCTACAAACAAACACACAAGAACAACAAGGACAGATGCAAATACAGGTACCTTCCCCTCCAATGGCAACTCCCTCTCAAACTCCCCTGTTAGCCGCCCTGTTTGCTGCCGCTGCTCACCGCTGCCTGGCTGGGCGGCCGCTTTTATGGGCCCCTTGATCAGCCAAGCTCCGCCCCCTACTCAGGGCTCGGCGTCCTTCCCAGCCCCTGCCGGCCACTACAAACAAACACACAAGAACAACAAGGACAGATGCAAATACAGGTACCTTCCCCTCCAATGGGAACTCCCTCTCAAACTCCCCTGTTAGCCGCCCTGTTTGCTGCCGCTGCTCGCAGCTGTACCGCTGCCTGGCTGGGCGACCGCTTTTATGGGCCCCTTGATCAGCCAAGCTCCGCCCCCTACTCAGGGCTCGGCGTCCTTCCCAGCACCCAGCCCCTGCCGGCCCCTACAAACAAACACACAAGAACAACAAGGACAGATGCAAATACAGGTACCTTCCCCTCCAATGGGAACTCCCTCTCAAACTCCCCTGTTAGCCGCCCTGTTTGCTGCCGCTGGGCGGCCGCCTTTATGGGCCCCTTCATCACCCAAGCTCCGCCCCTACTCAGGGCTCGGCGTCCTTCCCAGCACCCAGCCCTTGCCGTCCCCTACAAACAAACACACAAGAACAACAAGGACAGATGCAAATACAGGTACCTTCCCCTCCAATGGGAACTCCTTCTCAAACTCCCCTGTTAGCCGCCGTGTTTGCTGCCGCTGCTTTCAGCTGTACCGCTGCCGGGCGGGCCGGCCGCTTTTATGGGCCCCGCTGATCAGCCAAGCTCCGCCCCCTACTCAGGGCTCGGCGGCCTTCCCAGCACCCAGCCCCTGCCGGCCCCTACAAACAAACACACACGAACAAGAAGGACAGATGCAAATACAGGAACCTTCCCCTCCAATGGGAACTCCCTCTCAAACTCCCCTGTTAGCCGCCCTGTTTGCTGCCGCTGGGCGGCCGCTTTTATCGGCCCCTTGATCAGCCAAGCTCCGCCCCCTACTCAGGGCTCGGCGACCTTCCCAGCACCCAGCCCCTGCCGGCCCCTACAAACAAACACACAAGAACAACAAGGACAGATGCAAATACAGGTACCTTCCCCTCCAATGGGAACTCCCTCTCAAACTCCCCTGTTAGCCGCCGCTGCTCGCAGCTGTACCGCTGCCTGGCTGGGCGGCCGCTTTTATGGGCCCCTTGATCAGCCAAGCTCCGCCCCCTACTCAGGGCTCGGCGTCCTTCCCAGCACCCAGCCCCTGCCGGTCCCTACAAACAAACCCACAAGAACAACAAGGACAGATGCAAATACAGGTACCTTCCCCTCCAATGGGAACTCCCTCTCAAACTCCCCTGTTAGCCGTACTCTATGCTGCCGCTGCTCGCAGCTGTACCGCTGCCTGGCTGGGCGGCCGCTTTTATGGGCCCCTTGATCAGCCAAGCTCCGCCCCCTACTCAGGGCTCGGCGGCCTTCCCAGCACCCAGCCCCTGCCGGCCCCTACAAACAAACACACAAGAACAACAAGGACAGATGCAAATACAGGTACCTTCCCCTCCAATGGGAACTCCCTCTCAAACTCCCCTGTTAGCCGCCC
>NW_027058816.1:0-2086 GCF_011386835.1 Chrysemys picta bellii | reverse complement strand
AGCATAGCATAAGTTTGCCATACAGACAGTATAGAGCCAATATTCATAACTTCAACTACACAAAACTGATACACACATATAGACAGCATAATCATAACCAGTAAACCATAACCTTGTCTTAGACACCCCATTTGACCCCCTTTATACAAGATTTGGGTGCCACTACAGGACCTTGGTTGCAACAATGATCTATATGGTCCCAGTTTATGTCAATAACGTCACACATGGTCAGAAGTCTAACCAGTGTAAGTTTATTTCCCAGACCGCCTCTCCCTCAATGTGGAGAGGACAATGCACCAGCCCCTCTTCTTGATCAGATTTCCCTTTGCCCTTTCAAACAACACTCTGTTTTAGGTGAAAAACATAAAACCGATTTATTAACTAAGGAAGGATAGATTTTAAGTGATTATAACTAAGTGTAGAGATCAAAGTAAAATACCTAAGAAATAAAGTGAAATCGCAATCTGAGTTCTATAAACTAGACAGGGTTTGAATCAAGCAATATCTCACCCTGATGGTACAAACAGTTCATCAATCTTCCATACACGCGCCGGGATTTCTCCTTTCCAGCCTGGGACCACCTCCCCAGTCAAAATCTTTTCTCTCTAGCAGTGTTTTGAGGTGTTGAGTTGTGGGGGGAGTGAGGCCCAATGCTGATGTCACATCCCCTTTTATAGCTTCTGCCATGTGGACGGAACTTCATTGTCCTAAACAAAGCCCCCATCACAGTTAGTGGGAAAGTACAGGCACAAGATGGAGTCTGGTATCACATAAGCTGGTCACATTCCCTTGTGTGCTTCAGTGAGTCATAGCAGGGGCCATTACCCATATCCTGGCTAGAATGTTCTCAGGAAAGTCCATCAGGTGGGATAAGCTTCTTCCATGGCCCATTGTGCTTTTTGATGGGACATCAACATGGATATCCATTCACAAAGTGCTGGCTCGAGTGGATATAAACTACCTTGTAGACATTACCACAGAAGCAAACACATTTGAAACACAGGTATATAGTCAATATTCATAACTTCAAACAAAAAAATGAGACCTGCATACAAATAGGATAATCATATTCATCAAACCATAACTTTTCATTTGACACCCCACATGACATAGTTCCTACAAGATTTGTGACAACTATATAACAGTGGTGAATATGGGGGTGCCAGGGTGTTGTTTTGGAGTACAGCCTGGAAGCTGCTTGAACTGCTGTGCCCCCAAACCATTCAGCTGGTTTGGCCTCTCCCCCTGCTCTGCTGGTGACATACAGCCAGCCCCTCCGTGCCCTGTTATCACCCAACACGACAGCAGGTGGTGCCACCCCCAATTGAGTTACCTGAGTGCTTTACCTAAGCCATTCATGGACCAACAATGGAGGCACCAGAGAAGTTCCCAGCTCCCCAGCCCTCCGCCGGACTCTTTCCAATTTTTCCACATCCTTCTTGTAGTGTGGCGCCCAAAACTGGACACAGTACTCACCAATGCCAAATAGAGGGGAATGATCACGTCCCTCGATCTGCTGGCAATGCCCCTACTCATACAGCCCAAAATGCCGTTAGCTTTTTTGGCAACAAGGGCACACTGTTGACTCATATCCAGCTTCTCGTCCTCTGTAACCCCTAGGTCCTTTTCTGCAGAACTGCTGCCTAGCCACTCAGTCACTAGTCTGTAGCAGTGCATGCAATTCTTCCATACTAAATACAGGTCTCTGCACTTGTCCTTGTTGAACCTCATCAGATTTCTTTTGGCCCAGTCCTCTAATTTGTCTAGGTCCCTCTGTATCATATCCCTACCCTCCAGCATATCTACCTCTCCTCCCAGTTTAGTGTCATCTGCAAACTTGCTAAGGGTGCAGTCCACGCCATCCTCCAGATTATTCATGAAGATATTGAACAAAACCAACCCCAGGACCGACCCTTGGGGCACTCCCCTTGATACCGGCTGCCAACTGGACATGGAGCCATTGATCACTACCACTGGGCCCGACGATCTCTCCCGATTTCTATCCACCTTATAGTCCATTCATCCAGCCCATACTTCTTTAACTTGCCGGCAAGAATGCTGTGCGAGACCGAATCAAAAGCTTTGC
>NW_027058815.1:0-2089 GCF_011386835.1 Chrysemys picta bellii | reverse complement strand
TGCTACACTCAGTGTTTCCAAAATTAGGAGACTTTATGGCCACAAGAGACCTTTAGAGCAGCTCATCTAAGCCCCTGCATATCATAGGCTTCCTGTATAGGACAATAGTTACTTTTTGGGCAGAAACATTCCACAAAGGCATTTAGTCTTCATTCAATGACATCAAGAGATGGAGAATCCACCACTTTCCCATTTAGTGAGTGCCAGGGGGCTCCATTTCCCCTTCCACTAGCTCCCCATTTACAGTGAGCCAGAGCAGTACCTGCAGCAGGGAGTAGGAGTTGCTGATGTTCACAAAGGCACAGCCCCTGCAGTGTCAACTTCGCACGAGGGGAGGTGAAGAGCACCCCCAGCAACACACACACACACACACCACTCTTGGTGGTGGGAGGGGAACAAGAGAAAGGAAGGAGGGATGGAGGAAAAGGTAAAACGAAAAGGACAAACCCTAATGTCCCCAGTGATTCTACGGCACAAAATCCCAGGTGGGCTATAAAATTCTGCCACCTTGAACTAGTGTTTTCCATGCCTAGAATTCAGCTGGCACCAGATGGATCAGACTGCAGACTGAGCAGGTTAAAAACCTCTCCAAGGTTCTTACCTTCTCAACAGGCACGTCTGTTTTCTAGTAAAATCAATAAAAGGAGAAACTCGAAAGAGGTTCCTCCTCGCACTCACATACTTGAACCCTAATACTCTCTGAGTCCTAAAAAGGGAGACCTCGAGAAGGAGACTTGCTAAAGCAAAGCCAAAGGGGTCTCTGAGGTTTCCCTGGCCCTGCGCTCCTGTCCTGCCTGGCTGATGTCAGCATCTCTCTCTCAGGTAACCACCTCCCTAACACCTTTGACCCATAGGCTGAGGTCCAGGATAAGGCCTTTGTGATATCACTGCCACACCCAACCAAACCCTAAAGTGCTAATGTCCTGCTACTGGCCTGACACTTCGAAGGTTTGAGCTACTCTCTGTGGATCACCCCACTCAATGCATCCTCATTCTAGGAAGCAAGCGGGCTAGACAGTAAAACATCAGAGGCTGCTCCCAATGCTACACTCAGTGTTTCCAAAATTAGTAGACTTTATGGTCAGAAGAGACCTTTAGAGCATCTCATCTAACCCGCTGCATATCATAGGCTTACTGTATAGTACAATAGTTACTCTTTGGGCACACACATTCCAGAAAGGCATCTAGTCTTCCTTCAATGACATCAAGAGATGGAGAATCCACCACTTTCCCTTTTAGTGAGTGCCAGGGGACTCCATTTCCCCTTCCACTAGCTCCCCATTTACAGTGAGCCAGAGCAGTACCTGCAGCAGGGAGCAGGAGTTGCTGAAGGCCTCAGAGGAACAGCCCCTGCAGTGTCTCAGGCACCTGGCGCAAGTGCCGGATGATACGGAGCTGGTGCATCACTTTGGCCGTGACGTCCTCCTGCTGCAAGGGAACGAGAACCTGTCAGAGACTCAAAGGCCCCGAGGAATCAGGGGGAATTAAGGGCACCTGGAACCAGCAGTATTTCCACCCACCACCTGCCCACCGCTGAGGGATGAATTCACCTCCTGAACCCCAGAATGGAGTCTTCTTGTCCTTTCCAGTATCCTCCAGTGCCAACCCCCCTCCTTGTAGGATTAGCTCCTGCTACCTCCCCCTCAGTGTTCTTCACAGCTGTTCCACCTCCAAACCAAACCTCAAGTTATCAGAACCCTCTTCTGCACCCCCAACCAGGTTGGGCATCGAGGCGGCTCTAGCGGGGGGGCAGGAGGGATTCTGCCAGAAGTGAAGTGGGTTGAGGGGAGGTTGAGATCTTGCCCCAAGTCATCCCAGACACTAATGCTAAGCCACAGGATGGCAGCATCTAGTGTCAGTGGAGTCCAAGCACTATTTCAACCATACAGTTTTGGATGAACTCCCCACAAGGGGAGGTGAAGAGCACCCCCAGCAAAACACACACAAACACACACACACACACCACTCCTGGTGGTGAAAGGGGAACAGGAGAAAGGACAAAAGAAGTAAGAGATGAAGAGAAAGGAAGGAGGGATGGAGGAAAAGGTAAAACGAAAAGGACAAACCCTAATGTCCCCAGTGATTCTAC
>NW_027058814.1:0-2089 GCF_011386835.1 Chrysemys picta bellii | reverse complement strand
AGTTACCCAGGCTACCCTCCCATTGCCATCCCTGGGGGTATCCTGGGCTGTCAGGGCTGCAGGTTTTGGCCCATGGTCAGTGCAGGCGCTACGGCTGCTGCACACCTACGTGGTGACTCCTGCAGCCCATCGCCAAACTGCGGGGCCATATTCTGCAGGGTGGCCTCCCTGGCTGAGATTCTGGGAGCAGAGACACCCTGGATTCGAGAAGGAAAATGACCCCACCAGAACACCCTGGAAATGGCTCCCAGAGACGTCCCAGTGACACGCGACTGTGCAGCCCGGGGTTCTCTGGCAGAAATTCTCCTGCTTCTTCATTGTCACCGCGGGCAAGAGTCTGGCAGTGGGAATGGAGAGGGGGTGTCTGCAGGCAGAGCCTTCCATGGCTTTCTGAATGGGAGCCTGACAGAGCTTGTGCCCATGGTGAAGGGCCCAGATTCAATCCCCACCCGTGCCCATGGGGTCTCTGTGGCCATGGGTTCCCTTACCCATCACTGCAGGCTGTGCAGGAGGTGGAGGAGAAGCTGGCCATGGAGGAGGCAGCCTCTCTGGGTCTGAGCAGCACCGGAGCTGGGGGAGCCGGACGGGAGCTTCTGGTACGGGAGGTTTCACATGCGGTCCATGGAGCTGGAGAGGACAGAGCTGGGCCCAGAGTCCTGGGGCAGCTCCTCAGTTAGTTCCTGTAAGACCCAAAGGAGAAGGTCAGATTCAGGCCCCACTGACCCCTCGGCACTTCCCAGAGAGGCTGCCCAGACACAGCCAGCAGGATCCTCTGGCAACACAGCTGGGCCCTGTCCTCCCGATTCCCTCCTTCCCTTCCAACTTGACCCTTGTCCAGCCTCTCGCAGCTTCCCCTTACCTTTCCACCCCCAGCCTCAGCTTACCCTCCAGTCCCACGATTCCCCACCTGCCCCCAGCGCTGACGCCCAGAATTTCCTCTTGGCGGTGCCCAGACCTCAGCCCCAGGAATCCCTGCTCTCTGCTGTTCTCTCCAGTGCCCTGCCAAGGGGAGCCCCCTCCTTGTCCGAGGTCTCCTGCCCTCCCGCCAGGTCCCCACAGCCGTCTCTCACTCACCTCTCACTCTCACCACTGTCTTCTCCCCCAGAGCCGCTTTGGAGCAGGGTCATTCTAGGCTGTCCGGCCACCCTTCTGTGCGGTGAAGCACATCGGAGCAGGGGGTGGAGGGAGGCGATGCTTCATAGAGTTTCATAGAGATTAAGGCCAGAAGGCACCATTGGATCATCTCATCTGACCTCCTGAATGTTCCAGGCCATTAAATTTCACCCACCTACAGTCTGAGTCTCTCACTGTAGGTCATTTTCTCCAGCTCTCAGGTCATTTGTGTGACTCTTTTCTGCACCCTCTCCAATTTAACACCATCCTTTAAAACACGGACACGAGAAATGCCTGTCACTATTCCATTATCTCTCTTACCAATGCTATAGAGAGAGGTAAGATCCCCCCCTGCTCCTGCTCATTACTGCCCTATTTACACATCTGGGCAAGGGGGACCTGGCCATGGAGGTGGAAGAGGACTTGGCCTTGCCCTCCTCCTCCTCATCCAAGTCATCCTCTTCCGCTTTCTTGTCTATGACCACGTGCTCCATTCCTATGGCCAGGTCCTCCCCCTCCTCTTCTTCTTCCCCCTGCATCAACACATCCTCCTCCTCCTCCATTCCTGGGTCCTCCTAGTCTACAGCCAGGTCCTCTACCTCCTCTTCTGCCTCTTCTTCTTCCCCCTGCATGGCCACATCCTCCTCCTCCTCCTCTGTGGCCAGGTCCTCTTCCTCCTGCTCCTTCTCCGTGGCCAAGTCCTAATCCTCTTCCACTTCCTTTTCCTCCATAGCCAGTACCTCCTCTTCCTTCTCTTCTTTCTCCTGCATGGCCACATCCTCGTCATCCTCCATTACTGGGTCCTCTTCCTTCTCCTCCTCCTGGTCCAGGTCCTCCTTGTCCTCCTCTGTGGCCTGGGCCTTCTCCTCTTCCTCCACAGGCAGGTGCTCCTCTTCCTGCTCCATGGCCAGATCCTTCTCTTCTTCCTTTTGCTCCATGATCAGATGTTCCTCCACCAGGGCCACGTCCTTCTCTT
>NW_027058813.1:0-2089 GCF_011386835.1 Chrysemys picta bellii | reverse complement strand
CCTGCGGACGCTGCAGGTAAACAAACCGGCCCAGCCTGCCAGGGGCTTACCCTGATGGGCCGGGTGCCAAAGGTTGCCGATCCCTGACCTAGATGTACAGCAGCTAACTCAACCCAAGCAAAACCAAAATGACCCTGATCAGAAGGGCATGGGGGTGTTGTACTTCAAATTATGATGAGAGCATACTCTCCTCACATATAAGGTATCTCCCCTCAGTTCTCAGCATGGCACCCAGCCTCAGAGTCCTGGTCACCTCATTAAACCTAAATGACAAGGTGAAGATTATCAAAGACATTTGGCTAGGGGAATGAGCTGTCAGAAGAAGCCAGACAAATTCAGAGTCTGACCACCTATTAACAGTGCTGCAAAATCTCCTCTGAGAAAACCTGCTCACTATAAAAGGAATGAAACATGCGCGGGAAAAAATGTCCTGAATATTTTCATATAATGATGGATAGAGAACCCCAACACCGATAGTTAATAGTAGCAGATGCTACATAAAGTTCTAATTGCAGGGTCAAATTCTGTCCTTATTTGCAGCAATGCAACCATATTGCTGGCACAGGGATTACATAGGTGTAGCGATTTACTCCGACATTTACCCCAAATAGTGATGAGGTGCAATGAGGAAAAAATGCAGCTTGCCTCAAGATCCCTGAGGTAGCCATTAGAAAAGACATCTTTTTATTTTTAAATTGAGCAAATTTGACTTGAAAATCAATGCATCACAATATATATGGAAACTCGTGACGCCCATTTCAGACAGTAAGTTCTCTTCGGCGGCATTCAACTGCCTGACCCATGAGACCATCTTTTCTCTTCCTGCAGATCCCTCCCTTGTTGTCCTACAGACAACAGCCTCCTTCACTACACAAACCTGATTCATTCCCTGAACAGCATCCATCCTGTGCACTAAGACTATATCATACAAACACATAAAGAGGACAAATCAAGGTCGAACAGGCTACCTTAATTTTGGTATTTCTTAGACATGCAGTGGTTGAATTTGAACTTTAACATTAAAATAATGTAGGAGGTTTTTTGTATGTGATTTTGTAAGCTTTAAAAAAAAAAAAAAAAAAAAAAACAGAAAACAAATTCATTAGGTGGAATTACACTGGCTGTCACTTGGGTCATCAGCAAACCAGTTAAGCTAACAGAAGTAAGTTGGTAAAGCAGGTGAAAAACTCGTTATTTTATGCAAGAAAATTTGAAAAAAAATGGTTTTTTTCCTCTTAGAAATTTATCACAAAATTGATGAAAAACCATATAAATTTGGGTTTTGAAAATAATTTTTTATTTTAAAAGTTTTTGAAAATAAACCCAAAACATTTTCACTAAAAAGAAATATTTTTACTGCCAAAATTTTGGTTCCTGGTTTTTCATTTAGATTAAACATAAATTTCCCACCAATATGTGTGTTTTGGTTAAAAAACTAAGGACATTTATTTTGACAAATATTTTGAACAACTCTACTAATTGGGAGCATCAATGGGCTGTTATCCTTTTATATTGATCAGCTGTGGAGGGAGGACTACCCAGACACTCTGCCAGTGCATAACTGTTTGCTAGACACTAGAGTACTATTGGGACTCAGAAATCCTGGGTTCTGTTCTGGAGAGGGAATGTTCTGCCCCGGTCTCCACACCCCTTCCACTCCACCAGAAACTTCCTCCTGGCTTTCTACATCTGGGCTCCAACAAAGGCTAGCATTGAGAGCACAAGAAAGATGGTCTCCTTGTTGTCAGTTTTGATGCCCAGTGACAGTGGAGCCCGGCAACTGGGAAGAGCAATTGCAAGGAAAGTCCTTTTTAGCCGTGCAACAAGATCACCCACAATCCAGACAGAATCCACTAAAAATCTAGTTGCCAGACGCTAACAAGCCTCTACTGAGCATGGACACATGGTAATTCCTCTCCTCCCTCCTTCCCGCCCCCTCCCCCTCCGAAGTATTAGAGCTGAGCCAAATTGAGTGGCTTTTCACAGGGACGAGAAAAGCCACCTCTCTGACCCTAGGGTGAACCCATCTGGTAAATTGCAAGTGCCTCCTCTAAAGCATGGAGATGCTTGTCAAATAGTTGTAAGAATT
>NW_027058812.1:0-2089 GCF_011386835.1 Chrysemys picta bellii | reverse complement strand
AGAGCAAGACGGGTACCCAGAAATCACCTACTACAGGACAGCCCAACAAGGACAATAACAGAACACCACTGGCCATCACATACAGCCCACAGCTAAAACCTCTCCAGCGCATCATCCACGATCTACAACCTATCCTGGAAAATGATCCCTCACTCTCACAGACCTTGGGAGGCAGGCCAGTCCTCGCTTACAGACAACCCCCCAACCTGAAGCAAATACTCACCAGCAACTACACACCACACCACAGAAACACCAACCCAGGAACCAATCCCTGTAGCAAACCTCGTTGCCTACTCTGTCCCCATATCTACTCTGGCAACAGCATCAGAGGACCCAACCACATCAGCCACACCATCAAGGGCTCATTCACCTTACATCCACTAATGTTATATATGCCATCATGCGCCAGCAATGCGCCTCTGCCATGTACATTGGCCAAACCGGACAGTCCCTCCGCAAAAGAATAAATGGACACAAATCGGACATCAGGAATGGTAACATACATAAGCCAGTAAGTGAACACTTCAATCTCCCTGGTCATTCTATTACAGATTTAAAAGTCACTATCATTGAACAAAAAAACTTCAGAAACAGACTTCAAAGAGAAACAGCAGAACTAAAATTCATTTGCAAATTTAACACTTGTAGTGCCCATCTTAAAAAAAGAGAAGGAGGAGGATCCGGGGAACTACAGGTCAATCAGCCTCACCTCAGTCCCTGGAAAAATCATGGAGCAGGTCCTTAAGGAATCAATTATGAGACACTTAGAGGAGAGGAAAGTGATCAGTCACAGTCAGCATGGATTCACCAAGGGCACCAAGTCATGCCTGACTAACCTAATTGCCTTCTATGAGGAGATAACTGGCTCTGTGGATTAGGGGAATGCAGTGGATGTGTTATTCCTTGACAGCAAGTTAAAGAAGTATGGTCTGGATGAATGGACTATAAGGTGGGTAGAAAGCTGGCTAGATCATCGGGCTCAACAGGTAGCAATCAATGGCTCCATGTCTAGTTGGCAGCTGGTATCAAGCGGAGTGCCCCAAGGGTCGATCCTGGGGCAGGTTTTGTTCAATATCTTCATTAATGATCTGGAGGATGGCGTGGACTGCACTCTCAGCAAGTTTGCAGATGACACTAAACTGGGAGGCGTGGTAGATACGCTGGAGGGTAAGGATAGGGATACAGAGGGACTAGACAAATTAGAGGATTGGGCCAAAAGAAATCTGATGAGATTCAACAAGGACAAGTGCAGAGTCCTGCACTTAGGAAGGAAGAATCTCATGCACTGCTACAGACTAGGGACCGAGTGGCTAAGCAGCAGTTCTGCAAAAAAGGACCTGGGGGTTACAGTGGACGAGAAGCTGGATATGAGTCAATAGGGTGCCCTTGTTGCTAAGAAGGCTAGTGGCATTTTGAGCTGTATAAGTAGGAGCATTGCCAGCAGATCGAGAGACATGATCATTCCCCTCTATTCGGCATTGGTGAGGCCTCATCTGGAGTACTGTGTCCAGTTTTGGGTCCCACACTACAAGAAGGATGTGGAAAAATTGGAAAGAGTCCAGCGGAGGGAAACAAAAATGATTAGGGGGCTGGAGCACAAGATTTATGAGGAGAGGCTGAGGGAACTTGGATTATTTAGTCTGCAGAAGAGAAGAATGAGGGGAGATTTGATAGCTGCTTTCAACTACCTGAAAGGGGGTTCCAAAAAGGATGGATCTAGACTGTTCTCAGTGGTACCAGATGACAGAACAAGGAGTAATGGTCTCAAGTTGCAGTGGGGAAGGTTTAGGTTGGATATTGGGGAAAACTTTATCACTAGGAGGGTGGTGAAGCCCTGGAATGGGTTACCTAGGGAGGTGGTGGAATCTCCTTCCTTAGAGGTTTTTAAGGTCAGGCTTGACAAAGCCCTGGTTGGGATGATTTAGTTGGGGATTGGTCCTGCTTTGAGCAGGGGGTTGGACTAGATGACCTCCTGAGGTCCCTTCCAACCCTGATATTCTATGATTCTATGATAGTTTGTTAAGATAGGCACTAGAAAGCATTTTTCTCTTTATTTTCTCATAACCATTCTGACTTTTATACCTCATTG
>NW_027058811.1:0-2092 GCF_011386835.1 Chrysemys picta bellii | reverse complement strand
AAAAAAAGCAAACATGATTCTGGGATGCATTAATAGTTGTGTTGTAAGCAAGACACGAGAAGTCATTCTTCTGCTCTACTCTGCGCTGGTTAGGCCTCAGCTGGAGTATTGTGTCCAGTTCTGGGCCCCGCATTTTAAGAAAGATGTGGAGAAATTGGAGAGGGTCCAGAAAAGAGCAACAAGAATGATTAAAGGTCTAGAGAACATGACCTATGAAGGAAGGCTGAAAGAATTGGGTTTGTTTAGTTTGGAAAAGAGAAGACTGAGAGGGGACATGATAGCAGTTTTCAGGTATCTAAAAGGGT
The DNA here is from genome assembly GCF_011386835.1 of Chrysemys picta bellii. Taxonomy (NCBI): domain Eukaryota; kingdom Metazoa; phylum Chordata; order Testudines; family Emydidae; genus Chrysemys; species Chrysemys picta. Next base: position 1,787 of record NW_027058811.1, on the reverse strand, counting down.
GTCATAAGGAGGTGGGAGAAAACTTCTTCATCTTAGCCTCTAAGGATAGAACAAGAAGCAATGGGCTTAAACTGTAGCAAGGGAGGTTTAGGTTGGATATTAGGAAAAAGTTCCTAACTGTCAGGGTGGTTAAACTTTGGAATAAACTGCCTAGGGAGGTTGTGGAATCTCCATCTCTGGAGATATTTAAGAGTAGGTTAGATAAATGTCTATCAGGGATGGTCTAGACAGTATTTGGTCCTGCCATGAGGGCAGGGGACTGGGCTCGATGATCTCTCAAGGTCCCTTCCAGTCCTAGAGTCTATGAATCTATAAGAATGGCCATACTGGGATGGACCAGTGGTCCATCTAGCTCTGTATCCTGTCTTCTGACAGTGGCCAGTGCCAGAGGCTTCAGAGGGAGTGAACAGAACAAGGTAGTTTATGGAGTGATCCATTCACTGTTGTCCAGTCCCAGCACCTGGCAGTCAAAGGCTTAGGGACACCTATGGCGTGGGGCTGCATCCCTGACCATCTTGGCTAGTAGCCATTGATGGACCTGTCCTCCATGAACTTTATTTAATTCTTTTTTGAACCCAGTTATTCTTTTGGCCTGCATAACATCCCCTGGCAACAAGTTCCACAGGTTGACTGTGTGTTGTGTGAAGAAGTGCTTCCTTTTGTTTGTTTTAACTGCCTATTAATGGGTGACTCCCGGTTCTTGTTTTATGTGAAGGGGTAAATAACACTTCCTTATTCACTTTCTCCATAGCATTCATGATTGTATAGATCTCTATCATATCCCCCCCTTAGTCTCTTTTCTAAACTGAACAGTCTTTTAATCTCTTCTCACATGGAAGCTGTTCCGTATTCCTAATAATTTTTGTTGCCCTTCTCTGTACTTTTTCCAATTCTAATATATCTGTTTTTAGATGGGGCGACCGAGCTGTGTGCAGTATTGAAGGTGTGGGCGTACCATGGATTTCTAGAGTGGCATTATGATATTTTCTGTCTTATCGATCTCTTTCCTAACGTTTCCTACAATTCTGTTTGCTTTTTTGACTGCTGCTGCACATTGAGCGGATGATTTCAGAGAACTCTCCACAAAGCCTCCAAGATCTTTCTTGAGTGGCAACAGCTCATTTAGACCCCATCCATGTGTATGTAGAGTTGGGATTATGTTTTCCAATGTGCATTACTTTGCATTTATCAACATTGAATTTCATCTGCCATTTTGTTGCCCAGTCATTCAGTTTTGTGAGACTCTTTTGTAACTGTTCGCAATCTGGTTTGGACTTGACTATCTTGATACTTTTGTATCGTGTGCAAACTTTGCCACCTTGCTGTTTGCCCCCTTTTTCCAAATTGTTTGTGAATATGTTGAACAGCACTGGTTCCTTTGGGGATGCCATTATTTACTCTTCACCACCAGGAAAACTGACCATTTATTCCTACCCTTTTTTCCGTAGCTTTTAACCATTTACTGAAAGGACTTTCCCTCTTATCCCATGACTGCCTCTTTTGCTTAAGAGCTGTTGGTGAGGGACCTCGTCAAGGGCTTTCTGAAAGTCTAAGTACACTATATCCACTGGATTACCCTTGTCCACGTGTTTGTTGACTCTCTCAGAGAATTCTAAGAGATTGATAGGGCATGGTTTCCCTTTTCAAAAGCCATGCGGACTCTTTCCCAACATATCGTGTTCACCTATCTGTCTGATAATTGTGTTCTTTACTAAGTTTCAACCAGTTTGCCCAGTACTGAGTGAAGCTTACTGGCCTGTAATTGCCAGGATCTCCTCTGGAGCCTT
>NW_027058810.1:0-2092 GCF_011386835.1 Chrysemys picta bellii | reverse complement strand
CCGATGTAGCGCTTTCTCCACACAAGTCCAAAGGTGCTCGGGGCTAAAACAAAGTCTGAAGTTCTCACAGGGGTGGTAAAGGAGTCCACGTTTCCTCTCAGCAGCCTTTCCACAATTTCTAAAACATGTGTCCTTGGGAAGAGATGGCCTCCTCTGCCCGGAGCTGGGACATATGGGGTAATGGTGCTGCACTCTGACTGGCAGAGGGTGTTGGGAGGAGTTCTTAGAGGGGTCACACGACCCACATCCGGACAGGTCACCCCGCCCTAGGACTCACCCTGACTGGTCAAATCTCCTCTCAGGGTGGTCCTATCGGGGTAAAACCAATACCGAGGAGGAGTTCGTAGGCGGAGGGTCACATAACACACCTTGCTGCCGGTCATGTGGACGTCTTGACCCCGAAACTAACACCCCCTGGGGCGGGACTTCCTGTGACAGGTGGGTGCGGTTTAAGGGGTTAAGGGGCAGGGTAAAGGGGTCAAGAGGCAGGGTTAGGGTTTTATTGACGGTAGGGCCCTTATACTACTCAGGTTTACAGTATTATACAGTTTTGGCCTTCTTCATTTTGCTCAGGTGATGTTTGTGTGCTCAAGGAACCTCTGCCTTTGTGAGTGTTAATATTCTCCCTAGAGGTCTGAGCAACAGTTTTTGTGGGTTGCTCATTTATGCAAAGAGATCTTGAACTAGATTCCATGGGTTCAATAGCTGTTTCTGCTTGGCACTGTTGAGTATCATCTACCTGCAACACAACAAAAAATAGTCTTGTTAAGTACCAGCAGAAAGTGAGAGACGCATTCCAAGCAACCAAATACCATGAATTAGCAGACACCCGCTAAATGTAAGAGTCTTCAGTGTTTATATTGATCACTTTGAAAATACAACAGTGCTGTGCAGAATGCTTTACAGCAACTACCTACTCCTCACCACGTTCAAGTTTTACAAATCGCAAGTCACATAATATAACAAGGTATAGGCAAAGCTAAGGAGTAGTACACAGTAATTCCTTGTCTAGTCTATTCTTGCTCAATCACTAATCTGCAGAACTGTATTTTGAGATATGTAATTTAAGTTTAATTACTGATATTTCATAATGAATTTGTAAATGTCCTATAGTTTATTCTGTAAATATAATAGCACTTGAAAAAGTTGCTTTGTCCTGAAGCATTTACACTGGCCTGCAGAGGATATCTTGTCCAGATGTTCTGCTGTTCAACACTAGCTTTGTAAAACTGTTGAAAAATTTCACAATATTTATACCTTTGGGGTTATCTCAAATTCCAGTCCCCACTGCTATTACAATCATCCTTGTCTCCCCTGCACTTCCCACCAAATGCTGACATGATTTTAGCATCAATTAGTTAAAACTTAAGTAGTTATAAATGTGTGCTTCACGACAATTGAAATCCCAAATGCCACAGCTTCTGATAGTGTAGGTAATTGGTCTCAATTCTCATCCCACTTACACTGATGTGGGTCCTGTGTGAGAGATGAGCATCAGGGCTTATCCTTCTAGCGCCGATACTTATCAAAATAAAAGCTGTTAAAATGTTGATGTCAAGTGGAAAAAGGGAAGACAGTCCTTACAGTTCCGTAATTGTAATAGTAGCTTGAGAAATATAAGGCTAAGTCTAAAAATAAATGATTTTTACCACTGAAAGCAGAGACTGTGGAAGCATTCCTTTTTAGACCTAAGAGTTGTGGAGATAGTGTGCCACCTCTCTAATTGTTCCTTCACTCTAACGGTGTTTTTCTAGCAACGGGTAAAATCTCCAATTGTGGACATGCAGTTACCAGTGTCTGGTTGAGGCTATCACAATACAAGCATTAAGACAAAGTTCAGTACCAGAACTTCTAAAGAATGAGATCAATTTTCATTCCAGTGTCCTCAATAATTAAAAGCAAAGGGAAAAAAATCAGATCAAGTTTGCATAAGGACTGAGAAACGACTTCAGGGTCTGGCCCTAAAAAATGAAAACTGGGAACAGAATATCTCTTTAAACAATTTGTTGAAGCATGATTGTTTTTGTAGAGATTGTTACTTAAAGAATGATTTTGTGTGTTGTTCACAGCAATGCAACAGCAAAAACAAAAT
>NW_027058809.1:0-2092 GCF_011386835.1 Chrysemys picta bellii | reverse complement strand
GCACATGCCCGGTGGTGGAGGAAGATACTGGACTCAAATGCAGATGGGACAAAAGGCAAATGGGGGTGGGAGGGTGGGAGGGCAGACTGGGACAAGGAGTATGCCAAGATTGGGACTGGAACGGGGGTGAGGAGAGGGGGCCAAGGACAGGGAGCCAGTAGGCGAGGCTAGGGCTAGAAGACTATGAGAGAAGGCGGGGGTACGGGGAAAGGAATGTGTAGGAGACACTGAGAGAAGACACAGAGCTAAGAGGAGGAGGAGAAGAGAACTGGGGCTGGCTGAACAGAGAGATTGGGACAAGGAGCCTTCATTCCAGCATATCCGAACTTTTGAGTGCTTTTGTGTGTAATCCATCTATGCACGCACACACGCACCCCCTGCTCTAGGCAGCCAGGTCTTTCAAGAAATAATCAAATATTTGTGATGAGCATTAAAGTGGGAAGATTTACCTCATTTCTATTTACCAAGTTAATGAGCACTTGGCATGAGATCACAGATTTGATCACACCAACAATTTTAAGTTTACCATTATGCCCAGATCTTTGTTATATGCCATGCTTTATTGATTGTATTTACATTGATGACCTTGTCTTCACTATATTCATGGCAAATAGAAAGGAGATGTGAATAACACAGCATATCTTCAAACTCACTTGGAGAGATAAATGATGTGGATTGCCCATGCCCTGCACATTCAGATACATTTTTAAGATCAGTTACCTTTTGTGATTTGCTGCCACCAGCTGTCGGTTTACAGATCTCCCCAAGATTATCTGACCTGCCTTTTCGTAAAAGTTGGGAACCTGGTGACAATTTTTGGCTTTGGGCAGCAAGACGGGGACTGGTCCTTAGGTGAAAAGTTGTTCTGCACAAAATGTAAGGGTCGGTTTTCACAATAGGAATAGCAGGAAACCCTAAAAAATAAACAGCTTCTATTAACCAAGGTTGCTTAAATTACTTTATTGTTCTAATCAATCTGATCTTGCTCATTTCAAGATGGTGATGACAACTGGTAATAATTTAAGACAGTAAAATGGCATTTACTCACTGAATAAAATATAATGGGGGAATTATTAGGACTATCTTGCGTTCCTAGAATTTTATAGGTGAACTCAGGCAAGGGTGTGGATCTGTGCAACAGCAGCTTTACTAAAATGGCCAAAAGCGTTTTCCCCAAGAAAATGTTCTCTTTTTCCTTTAAAGGAACACCATTAACTGGAAAATCATTTCCATCTGAAAATGATGTCTCTTCTACTGTTCTAGGTGGAGCTGGCCGGAGGGCGACAATTCTGTTTTGCGACACCTTTCGAGGTTTCAAAATTTGTTTTTATTCTAGATTGGAATGAAAACATAAGCCTTTCAAATGCTTTCACAAAATGAAATTGAATCAAAAACATCAGGTTTTCAATTTGGGGGCCTTCCTCCTTGCAAGAGTCCACTTTGCACCTCAGAAACCTTCCCAGCAAAAACTTTGTCTGAATCAATACATCTCCGTGAAACATTTCGGCTTTGACAATGCAGCACATTTCAATGAAAAAACATTCAGTTCAAAATGTTTCAGCAAAAATTTCCCCCCTTCCTCTCAACCAGAAGAAAAAGGTGTTTTATACTGGGAATGGCTGGGCCTAGAATCCCTCTCTTTTTGCCAGAGGTCTTTTGCAAAGTTTTTGGAGGAGTCCCAAAGTCAACAACATGTATCTAGACTGATTTTCAAAACTACAACCTGATATTAGGATTCTGGATTTCAGAATTTTTGGCTGTTTTGCTTTTGTCATCAAATACTACAAAACTGTACAGATGGGAAGACATCACACAGACCAAAAACCAAAACCACTAGAAATTACATACATCTACAACAAAATATACTAGCCCCCTATAGCCTCAATTGTATACTAGGGCTTTTTTTTAAAGCACATGCGGCTAAACTCAGCTCTGACAAGCAGTTGAGTTAAATGGACTTATGCAACCTATACGAGGGCTGAATCTGGCCGATGATGTCCAAGTTTTTACAATGCTTCCAAGTCACGCATATGACAAGACGATTCTCTAGATAAGCGTGCGCGCACACACTCCCCACCAATGTGGTCTCTTC
>NW_027058808.1:0-2092 GCF_011386835.1 Chrysemys picta bellii | reverse complement strand
TTTCCACACTTCCCCTCCATGTTCCCCAAGAATAGACCAAGTATCACCTCATCCATTCTGTTTGCTGGTTGTGCCCCTTCCCCTAGTTTATAATCGGTTTGCCTGCCTTTAGATGGTGAGCGTGTTGGGACAGAAACCATGCCTTTTCTGTCTGGAGGCCACCCAGCACATTATAGGTGCTAATACACAAAACCCTACACACTAAGGATTTTATTTTTCCTCCATCTCCCTTTCACTATAGAACCTAGCTCTCTCAAGTTATATTCTGAGATAATAGTATATCACATTAAATGTACTTCAAACAGCTGCTCTCCAAACAGGGCAACCACTTTTAAGGACAATTCTTATATACACAACAAATAAGAATATTGCCAACAACACGCTTAAAATGTCTCATCACAGTTAACCATATCTGTAGTAATATTCTCAATGACAGAATTTATAAATTTAGTGCAAAGTAATTTCTTCTTCCTAAGACCTAAATGAAGTTTATATATTCTTTTCAAATAACACTAAAAGCAAAGCTACACAATGCTTTGCAAGTTAAACAAAAGTTTTGAACTATTCAGGAAGACAATAAAAAGGCTTTTTATAATACCACCATGAATCACTATTTGAAAACAAGCCAATAACTAATTTGGAGCAGACTAATATTATTTCAAGATCCTTCATAAGTCAGAAGACATTTGTCTTATTTCCTTTCTTTATAATTACAGTGAAATTAACAGATCTGTTCTGGGAGGTAAATGATTACTGGAGTAGTTTTCAGCAGCTTTTTTGGCACAAAGTTACTTCCTTACAAAATGTTATTTATATAAATATACATATTAAAAAACTAAGCTGTTATTATACTTCCCAGTTTAATGTAGTAATGTAAGGTCATGGTCCCATCTTGTAGGTCTCTGATGGACAGGAAATGAACAGGACCTAATAAAACACGATATACGTATGTGCAAAAAAAAAAATCTATCAAATGACACCAGAGAGGACAAAACGGATGTTTTGCACTATTTTGTTACAAGCCAAACTAACTCAAATGAAGCATGTACAAGTTTGACTCTGGAATCAGGAGGCTACAGATTTTCCATGTACTGTATTAGCACTTCAGCTGGTACATGCTTCAGTCTTTCTTCCTGTGCAGATGCAAGGACTTGTGAATGTAAGTTGCCAAAGGGGTCCACTTCTACTTATTGCACAGCCCTGCAGGTGTGGTAAACTTTGATCCACGTCTTTTTGAAGATAGGCAACAATCTATTAGAATTACTTCCAAAGTGCTAAATTGTCTAGACACATTATGGGGATGGGAAACATTACCTTTCTGTATCATTAAATCTTCTTTTAAAACACTCTGGCTTTACTTCAACAATTTTGTCCCCAGTTTAACAAAGTGCTCTGCTTAATAAGAATGGACTTAAGCATGTGCTTTAATGTTTTGCCAAATCAGGGCCTTTAAGGCCACACTCTGACCTAAATACACGAGCATAGCTCCCATTGAAGTCTATCGTATTTACATGCGAGTAATTTGAGGGTAAAATGTCACCTTATGAACTTTATAGTCCTATGTATGTATCTACTCATGAGACTAGGCACTGAAGGCAAACTCATACCAGTCTGCCCAGGAAACCATCTTGCACTCAAAATTACTCACATGAGCAATATTAGCTACAATGCAAATGTAACCCACCCTTTGGGCTGGATCCAGAGGACGATAGTCAATTACAGACCAACTACAGAGCCTAGATTTTTATCTCAAGCTGTTGAAACTTGTGCTTTTTAAGCACAGAAGTTCTCTGGTTCAATCCCTGTCAGTCAAAGTGGTGGTTATGAATATTTGCATGAACATTTACATATAAATTCACATCCATTTAATGAAAATAAATCTTTGAAAGCCATTTTGGATTCTCCACAATATAAAATGAGTTTGAGATATAGTCATGTAACCATTAATATGTAAATGTGCATACAGACAAGTTGTACAGGAAGTCAATAATTCAGTGGACAGTTAACCTAACTAAATTGCATTTCTACTTAGGATTTTCCACAGTCATATCACAGAGCTATTCCGATATTAGAATTTTTAGAGCCACAATTA
>NW_027058807.1:0-2092 GCF_011386835.1 Chrysemys picta bellii | reverse complement strand
ATCTGAAGTGATATAACTGCAGTGTAGAAGGTTCGTGCCGGGGCTCGACCCTCCTGGGCAGGAGGGGAGCCACACCGACTCACTACTGGTGGAACAAACAACCAGTTAGTTCAGGGACTCAGGCCCTTTGGTGCAGGGGCTGAGCAACCGTATAGAGTTAGGAAGCTCAGGCCCTTTGGTGCAGGGACTGAGCAACAATATAACAGCCAGTTGGAAGGCCCAGGCCCCGGATCAGGGCGGGGCACAAACAGTCACAGCTCAGGCTCTCTGGTGCAGGGGCTGAGCAAACAAGCAGCAAGTTCAGGTAGGACCCAGGCCCTGGATCAGGGCGGGGCACAAACAGTCACAGCTCAGGCCCTTTGGTGCAGGGGCTGAGCAAACAATATCCCAGTTGGGGTAAGCGCAGGCTCCTACACCTCCTTCAGGGGGGGACGCAGGCCCACCCACTCCACTGCGTTCCAGCCCGGGGCCCTAGCAGCGGCTATCACCTCTGCTGGTCAGTGGGGTATCCTGCCCGAAACACGCCGGGCTCGGGCCAGTCCAGCAACATCGGTTCCTCTGGTCCGGGACTTGGGGGCAGGTCTGGCAGCTCCTCGGGGAAATCCGGCCACTGAGGCTCCGGCGGCTCCTCCGGGTAACAGCAGGGGCGGAGGGGCTCTGGGGGCTCCTCGCCTTGGTAGTTGACGCGGGGCAGGTCTGACTGCTCCTCCCAATGACGGGAGCGCATGGGCTCCAGCGGCTCCTCTTCGTAGTGGGCTCGGGGTAGCTCAAGCTTGTTAGGGCAACAGCCTCGGGCCTCAGAGGTCTCCCGGCCGCACGTCTGCTCCCTGCGGTGGCTGGGCCTCACTGAGCTCTGGCGGCCAGCTTTTACACTTCCTGTACTGCCCCTTGACTTCCGGGGGGCAGGAACAGGCGTCGGTGACTCCGCCCACTTGGGTGTCTGTAAGGGCTCTCCCTCTGCTGGGCAGGAGGGGAGCCACCCCGAGCCACTACATGCAGGATAGTAACATAAGGGTCCTAAAGTCAATCCAACCCTAACCCTGTCCCTTGACCCATTAAGCCCCACCCCTTGACCTGTCAAACCCCGCCCACCTGTCAAAGGAAGTCCCGCCCCAGAGGGTATTACTTCCGGGGTCAAAGCAGACACATGACTATAAGCAAGGTGCCTTCTGTGACCCCTGTAAGAACTCCTCCCACTTCCTTCTACCAATCACCATGGGTTTTGCCCTGATAGGACCTCCTAGAAAGGAGATTTGACCAGTCAGGGTGAGTCCTAGGGCGGGGTGACCTGTTCGGAAGTGGGTCGTGTTACCCCTCTAAGAACTCCTCCCAACACCCTCTGCCAGTCAGAGTGCAGCACCATTACCCCAGAAGTCCCAGCTACGGGCAGAAGAGGCCGTCTCTTACCAAGGACACGTGTCTTAGAAATTGTGGAAAGGCTGCTGAGAGGGAAGGTGGACTCCTTTACCACCCCCGTGAGAACTTCGGACTTTGTTTTAGACCTGAGCACCTTTGGACGTGTGTGGAGAAAGCGCTACATCAGTGACAGTTCCAAGGAGGACCTTTTGACTCAACCGTTGATGGATACGTTGGAATCCATCCCCAAAACCCTTGTGAGGCACCCCGATGAGTGTGACGGCCTCTCATTGTTCAACCCCCTAGAGGTGGAAGGTGATCATGGCTTGGAGGAGTCACCGGCGGGCAAGGTGAACGGAAAAGACGTTGCTCAGGTAAATGAATGATTAAGAAGCGAAGGTCGAGGCAGGGCCGGCTCTAACTTTTTTGCCGCCCCAGGCAAAAAAGAAGAGCGCCGCCCCGCCGTACCCCGCCCCGTGAGTGACGCACAGCTGAACCCGCCCCGACCAGCGCCGCCGAAATCCCCACACCCCCAGCACCACGCTGCCCGAAGCCCCACCCCCTGAGCAAGCCCCCGGCCCCCCAACGCCACACCGCCCGAAGCCCCGCCCCCTCCAAGTGCCGCGCCCCCCCTCCGAGCGACGTGCCGTTCCAAGCCCCTGCCCCCCCTCTGACCGACGCGCCAAGCCCCCGCCCCTCCGAACGTCATGCTGCCCAAAACCCCACCCCCGGAGAG
>NW_027058806.1:0-2092 GCF_011386835.1 Chrysemys picta bellii | reverse complement strand
GTCATTGACCCTTCACCCTGCCCCATCCCCTTCCTCCTCCCCCACCCAACACCCCCCCCCAATCAAACCAAAAAAAAACAACCTTCAGGCTTCCAAAGCTGAAACTTCATCTTAGGTTTGCAATTAACTTTACGATGTGACCGTGCATATAAACTAAGCCTTGAATGAAAACTCTTCCCATTTAAACTAACGGTAAGCAAAGGGTGAGTGTTTGAATTGAGACGACTATCCTGCAGAACAGCATTACCATTTAAAAAATTATCTTTTCCGAAGACCATTTGCCAACGATTTTGGCTTAATTGGATTAAAGTAGAAATCTAAGAAAGGAGACCCATCCAGTCACTGAAAAAAAAAAAGTAGGATACAGACACTGTCCCAACAATGTAACAAAATTTACTGACAGAAAATCTGAAGACCAAAGACAGATGGCAGAGCAGAAGACATGAAATGGCCTTAAGTCACCGGTCACCTTATCTGCTGAAGATAAGGTTCATCCTATAGTGTTTATTAAATGTTTACAAAGACTTCCAAGGGAATATTCTGCACAGCTGCACTGACACTATGGCTACACTACAGCTTAAGTCGACATAAGTTGTGTTGCTCAGTCGTGTGAATTAGTCACCCACCTGAGCAACATAACTTACACAGAGTTAAGCGTCAGTGTGGACAGCACTGTGTCGGCAGGAGACATAGCTACCACCGCTTGCGGGGCCCGGAGTAATTAAGCCAGTGGGAGATCTCTATCCCATCGGCTTAGAGTGGCTACACTAGAGAGCTTAAGCTTAAGCTCTCTAGGGTAGCCGCAGGGGGGATCGTGGGGGGAAAGACTTCTCAGTTGAAGAAGCTCCAGATGCTCATTCTACTATGGTTTTAGTTTAACCAGGCAAGGATCCCCATGAAAAATGAGTTCTTGATAGAACAGATTACTCTACAGAATCTTCCAAAGAATTAAATTCAAAAACACAATAAAACAAGTCAGTTTCTTAGCTCCGTTAATTTTTTCATACTGGAAAAACTTTATAAATCAATAAAATAATTAATAAACATGTACATAGTGTTTTTTACCCAGAGATCTCAAAACATCTTACAAATTGAGTAGGTATTTTACCCCTATTTTATATATAAAACAGTCTTCGGTGAAGTCCTTAAACACTTGCATCTGAAGAAGTGAGGTTCTTACCCACGAAAGCTTATGCTCCCTATACTTCTGTTAGTCTTAAAGGTGCCACAGGACCCTCTGTTTCCTTAAACACAGAGGGTTTTAATTATCTTTAAAAAAATAAGATGTTCTTATTTACAAAATAGATTTAAAGTCAACTACACTTGCAAGATACCTTGGTTCTGTGTTTTTAATTGCTCGATGACAGAAGAATTATTGCAATTGTCAAAGAAACTGTTGTTGAAATCTGTCTTCTTTGATCTTAAGCCACGGTGGCTAGGAGTTGCCTCTTGTTCCCATGGAGAATGGGAAAAGTAAAACTTCTCTTTAAAGGGGTTTCTTGACTGCTGGATGAAGGACAGCTTGGTGTCTTTTCTTGTTGCCACGAGAACACCGATGAAGAAGCCTGATGCCGAGCAATCTCTCTGTGACTCTTAGTACTTTGAGGATGAGAATGATTTATTTTCTATTTAAAAAGAGGGGGGAAAAGCATATCTACCTTTACACAGCTGACAATTCATAAGAGAATTAGTTCACTACTGTATGGTGGAAATAAGATAGGGCAATTGGTCAAGCTGTCAGTTACAATTTTTGATAACAGAGTCAGCGACACAGATCATCCATCAACACAAAGTACTATATGATTCACATGAGTCTGCTTTTATACCTCCAGCAGTCAACTGACTGGAATACTTTACCGATTAACATCACAAGCAGCTGAAGAGCGTTGGGAGAGTACTATCTGCAATTCAAATATATCTAAGCTGGCCAGCATCTCAAGGATAAGAAGTTTGACTTGTGGTTCCTTATATTTAGTAGATCAAGTTTTTTGTTGGGCATCCTATTAATTAATATTGAGGTACCTTCCCTGCACATTCCTCACCATCAGATCAGTTTTGTAAAGCTAGATGTTGACATGCATAACATTCATTT
>NW_027058805.1:0-2092 GCF_011386835.1 Chrysemys picta bellii | reverse complement strand
AGGGGTTCGGGTACAGTCTCACCCTCAGGGTTGGTGGGGTGGGGTTCCCAGAGATTCTCCCAGTGACGGGAGCGGACGGGCTCCGATGGCTCCTCCTCGTAGCGTGCCCGGGGTAGCTCGGGCCAGCTAGGGTCCAGGCCACGGTCTTCGGCGGTCTCCTGGCCGGAAGCTCCCGGCCACACGTCTGCTCCCTGCGGTGGCTGGCCGCCGACTGAGCTCTGGCGGCCGGCCTTTATACTTCCTGTCCCGCCCCTTGACTTCCGGGGGGCGGGGACAGGTGGTGGTGGTCCCACCCACTCTGGTGCCTGCACGTGGGCTCCCTCTTCTGGGCAGGAGGGGAGCCACACCGACTCACTACAGGTACCCAGGAAGGGAGTTAGCACTTGGGAGTGGTGGCAGCAAAACCAGATCTAAGCTGGTAATTCAATTTAGAGGTTCACATGCAGGCCCCCATCTCTGTACTCTAAAGTCCAGAGTGGGGATGAAACTTAGGACACCTTATAACGTCGTTTGGCAGCCATCTGCTTTGTCCACTGCTTGCAGGAAGAGCAGCCTGTTGCAGCTAGCTGCTGAGGGCTTAGAATCTGGGTGGACCAGCCGCCCCCCCTTTCAGCTCCCCACTCCCCTAGGTTCCCTGTGCAGCAGCTGCCCAGCCAGCTATCAATTGCGGGCAGTTCAGATGTCCCTCCGCCCACTGCCATGTGCTGCTCCTGCCCTCTGCCTTGGAGCTGCTCTTGGGAGCCTCCTGCTTGCTGTGCAAGGGGGGGCGGCTAAAGTCAGGGTTTCCCCCTCTCCCCTGCTCCTGCACCCCACTTACCCCTTCTCCATATACAGCAGGGTGGGGACACTGATGGAGAGAGACAGAGAGAGCTTGGGGCAGCAGCTGCTGTCTCAACTCCCGATAGACTTAAAAAGACAATGTACTTACGAGTGGGGTCAGCATACTTAAAGGGGCAATGTGCATATCTCTCTCCCTCTCCCACACACAGGGTGTGTGTCTCTGTTTGCCATGCTGTCTCCCCCCATTGGTGCTGCCTTGTAGAGTGTGAGGCTACATTAACAACATTTTAACCCTTGAAGGCTCAGCCAAAAGCTAGTTCATCATTTAGCAGTAAGGCATTCCCTGGGGAAATATCTCACTCGCTTCCACCCCCTCAACCAAGCTTCACAATCGTCATCGCTGTGTACAGTATTAAAGTGTTTGTTTAAAATATGGTGTGTGTGTGTATAGTTTTTCCTCTGGTGAAAAAAATTTCCCTGGAACCTAACCCCACCCATTTATATTAATTCTTATGGGGAAATTGGTTTTGCTTAAGAATGTTTCGCGTAAAGTCATATTTTTCAGGAACATAACTACAACGTTAAGCGAGGAATTACTGTACTGCACTGTTGTATGGTAGTGAAACATGGGTGCTGACAGAGGAGCAGCAACTGTTGTCATGGAGAGGGCGATGGAAAGAAGAATTCTGGGAATTTCAATCCACGACCGAGTCCCCAATGAAGAGATCAGACAGCAGAGTGGAGTGCTGAACGTCGTTGTTGAGAGCAGGCATAGTAAAATGCGAGAGGCGGGCATATAGTGAGGCTCACTGACAATCGATGGACTAGCAGCTGCACTCGGCCAAACTCCAAAGAGATGGGAAGATGTTACCATGAAAAGACATGGCCGCACATGGAGAAGGAAGGCCATGATACAAGAAGAATGGAAAACGTGTTGTGATTGGTGCAATCGAGACGAGGGCTGAAGGACCAATCGATCAAGATGATCAAGGTGAACTTCTAGTAATGAATAGTCTCAGAAATGTGTTTTGGAAATTTAATGAAACATCTATATACAGAAGGAATACTTCTAATGTAATGTGTGGTTTGGTATTTAACTGCATTTCTATTAAATTTTATCTCAAACAAGTTTCTACAGAATTATTTACAGAACATTGTACAGCGATCAGCTATATTACCAACATGTTGTGAAATAAAAATGGATATGACCATTCTTTCAAGATAGCTTTCCTGACATAGTTCTCAGGAAATGTTTAACAACAAGACCTGTAAAAATGATTTCGTGTTCAAAGTATTATACAAATTATTTTGA
>NW_027058804.1:0-2092 GCF_011386835.1 Chrysemys picta bellii | reverse complement strand
AACACACAGGAACAACAAGGACAGATGCAAATACAGGTACCTTCTCCTCCAATGAGAACTCCCTCTCAAACTCGCCTGTTAGCCGCCCTGTTTTTGCTGCCACTGCTCGCAGCTGTACCGCTGCCTGGCTGGGCGGCCGCTTTTATGGGCCCCTTGATCAGCCAAGCCCCGCCGCCTACTCAGGGCTCGGCGTCCTTCCCAGCACCCAGCCCCTGCCGGCCCCTACAAACAAACACACAAGAACAACAAGGACAGATGCAAATACAGGTACCTTCTCCTCCAATGAGAACTCCCTCTCAAACTCCCCTGTTAGCCGCCCTGTTTGCTGCCGCTGCTCGCAGCTGTACCGCTGCCTGGCTGGGCGGCCGCTTTTATGGGCCCCTTGATCAGCCAAGCCCCGCCCCCTACTCAGGGCTCGGCGTCCTTCCCAGCACCCAGCCTCTGCCGGCCCCTACAAACAAACACACAAGAACAACAAGGACAGATGCAAATACAGGTACCTTCTCCTCCAATGAGAACTCCCTCTCAAACTCCCCTGTTAGCCGCCCTGTTTGCTGCCGCTGCTCGCAGCTGTACGGCTGCCTGGCTGGACGGCCGCTTTTATGAGCCCCTTGATAAGCCAAGCCCCGCCCCTTACTCAGGGCTCGGTGTCCTTCCCAGCCCCTGTCGGCCCCTACCAACAAACACACAACAACAACAAGGACAGATGCAAATACAGGTACCTTCTCCTCCAATGAGAACTCCCTCTCAAACTCCCCTGTTAGCCGCCCTGTTTGCTGCCGCTGCTCGCAGCTGTACCGCTGCCTGGCTGGGCGGCCGCTTTTATGGGCCCCTTGATCAGCCAAGCCCCGCCCCCTACTCAGGGCTCGGCGTCCTTCCCAGCACCCAGCCCCTTCCGGCCCCTACAAACAAACACACAAGAACAACAAGGACAGATGCAAATACAGGTACCTTCTCCTCCAATGAGAACTCCCTCTCAAACTCCCCTGTTAGCCGCCCTGTTTTTGCTGCCGCTGCTCGCAGCTGTACCGCTGCCTGGCTGGGCGGCCACTTTTATGGGCCCGTTGATCAGCCAAGCCCCGCCCCCTACTCAGGGCTCGGCCTCCTTCCCAGCCCCTGCCGGCCCCTACAAACAAACACACAAGAACAACAAGGACAGATGCAAATACAGGTACCTTCTCCTCCAATGAGAACTCCCTCTCAAACTCCCCTGTTAGCCACCCTGTTTTTGCTGCCGCTGCTCGCAGCTGTACCGCTGCCTGGCTGGGCGGCCGCTTTTATGGGCCCCTTGATCAGCCAAGCCCCGCCCCCTACTCAGGGCACGGCGTCCTTCCCAGCCCCTGCCGGCCCCTACAAACAAACACACAAGAACAACAAGGACAGATGCAAATACAGGTACCTTCTCCTCCAATGAGAACTCACTCTCAAACTCCCCTCTTAGCCGCCCTGTTTGCTGCCGCTGTACCGCTGCCTGGCTGGGCGGCCGCTTTTATTGGCCCCTTGATCAGCCAAGCCCCGCCCCCTACTCAGGGCTCGGCGTTCTTCCCAGCACCCAGCCGGCCCCTACAAACAAACACACAAGAACAACAAGGACAGATGCAAATACAGGTACCTTCTCCTCCAATGAGAACTCCCTCTCAAACTCCCCTGTTAGCCGCCCTGTTTGCTGCCGCTGCTCGCAGCTGTACCGCTGCCTGGCTGGGCGGCCGCTTTTATGGGCCCCTTGATCAGCCAAGCCCCGCCGCCTACTAAGGCTCGGCGTCCTTCCCAGCACCCAGCCCCTGCCGGTCCCTACAAACAAACACACAAGAACAACAAGGACAGATGCAAATACAGGTACCTTCTCCTCCAATGAGAACTCCCTCTCAAACTCCCCTGTTAGCCGCCCTGTTTGCTGCCGCTGCTCGCAGCGGTACCGCTGCCTGGCTGGGCGGCCGCTTTTATGGGCCCCTTGATCAGCCAAGCCCCGCCCCTTACTCAGGGCTCGGTGTCCTTCCCAGCCCCTGTCGGCCCCTACCAACAAACACACAACAACAACAAGGACAGATGCAAATACAGGTACCTTCTCCTCCAATGAGAACTCCCTCTCAAA
>NW_027058803.1:0-2092 GCF_011386835.1 Chrysemys picta bellii | reverse complement strand
CTGGGAAGGACGCGGAGCCCTGCGTATAGGGGGCGGGGCTTGGCTGATCAAGGGGCCCATAAAAGCGGCCGCCCAGCCAGGCAGCGGTACAGCTGCGAGCAGCAGACAGGGCGGCTAACAGGGGAGTTTGAGAGGGAGTTCTCGTTGGAGGAGAAGGTACCTGTATTTGCATCCGTCTTTGTGTGTTTGTTTGTAGAGGCAGGCAGGGGCTGGGTGCTGGGAAGGACGCCGAGCCCTGCGTATAGGGGGCGGGGCTTGGCTGATCAAGGGGCCCATAAAAGCGGCCGCCCAGCCAGGCAGCGGTACAGCTGCGAGCAGCAAACAGGGCGGCTAACAGGGGAGTTTGAGAGGGAGTTCTCGTTGGAGGAGAAGGTACCTGTATTTGCATCCGTCCTTGTGTGTTTGTTTGTAGGAGCCGGCAGGGGCTTGGTGCTGGGAAGGACGCCGAGCCCTGCGTATAGGGGGCGGGGCTTGGCTGATCAAGGGGCCCATAAAAGCGGCCGCCCAGCCAGGCAGCGGTACAGCTGCGAGCAGCAGACAGGGCGGCTAACAGGGGAGTTTGAGAGGGAGTTCTCGTTGGAGGAGAAGGTACCTGTATTTGCATCCGTCCTTGTGTGTTTGTTTGTAGGGGCCGGCAGGGGCTGGGTGCTGGGAAGGACGCCGAGCCCTGCGTATAGGGGGCGGGGCTTGGCTGATCAAGGGGCCCATAAAAGCGGCCGCCCAGCCAGGCAGCGGTACAGCTGCGAGCAGCAGACAGGGCGGCTAACAGGGGAGTTTGAGAGGGAGTTCTCGTTGGAGGAGAAGGTACCTGTATTTGCATCCGTCCTTGTGTGTTTGTCTGTAGGGGCCGGCAGGGGCTGGGTGCTGGGAAGGACGCCGAGCCCTGCGTATAGGGGGCCGGGCTTGGCTGATCAAGGGGCCCATAAAAGCGGCCGCCCAGCCAGACAGCGGTACAGCTGCGAGCAAACAGGGCGGCTAACAGGGGAGTTTGAGAGGGAGTTCTCGTTGGAGGAGAAGGTACCTGTATTTGCATCCGTCCTTGTGTGTTTGTTTGTAGGGGCCGGCAGGGGCTGGGTGCTGGGAAGGACGCCGAGCCCTGCGTATAGGGGGCCGGGCTTGGCTGATCAAGGGGCCCATAAAAGCGGCCGCCCAGCCAGACAGCGGTACAGCTGCGAGCAAACAGGGCGGCTAACAGGGGAGTTTGAGAGGGAGTTCTCATTGGAGGGGAAGGTACCTGTATTTGCATCTGTCCTTGTTGTTCTTGTGTGTTTGTTTGTAGGGGTCGGCAGGGGCTGGGTGCTGGGAAGGACGCCGAGCCCTGCGTATAGGGGGCGGGGCTTGGCTGATCAAGGGGCCCATAAAAGCGGCCGCCCAGCCAGGCAGCGGTACAGGTGCGAGCAGCGGCAGCAAACAGGGGAGTTTGAGAGGGAGTTCTCATGGGAGGGGAAGGTACCTGTATTTGCATCTGACCTTGTTGTTCTTGTGTGTTTGTTTGTAGGGGCAGGCAGGGGCTGGGTGCTGGGAAGGACGCCGAGCCCTGCGTATAGGGGGCGGGGCTTGGCTGATCAAGGGGCCCATAAAAGCGGCCGCCCAGCCAGGCAGCGGTACAGCTGCGAGCAGCAAGCAGGGCGGCTAACAGGGGAGTTTGAGAGGGAGTTCTCATTGGAGGAGAAGGTACCTGTACTTGCATCTGTCCTTGTGTGTTTGTTTGTAGGGGCCGGCTGGGGCTGGGTGCTGGGAATGACGCCGAGCCCTGCGTATAGGGGGCGGGGCTTGGCTGATCAAGGGGCCCATAAAAGTGGCCGCCCAGCCAGGCAGCGGTACAGGTGCGAGCAGCGGCAGCAAACAGGGGAGTTTGAGAGGGAGTTCTCATGGGAGGGGAAGGTACCTGTATTTTCATCTGTCCTTGTTGTTCTTGTGTGTTTGTTTGTAGGGGCAGGCAGGGGCTGGGTGCTGGGAATGACGCCGAGCCCTGCGTACAGGGGGCGGGGCTTGGCTGATCAAGGGGCCCATAAAAGCGGCCGCCCAGCCAGGCAGCGGTACAACTGCGAGCAGCGGCAGCAAGCAGGGGAGGTTGAGAGGGAGTTCTCAT
>NW_027058802.1:0-2093 GCF_011386835.1 Chrysemys picta bellii | reverse complement strand
TGTGTGTGGGGGGGGGGGGGGAAGTCCTCTCTGGCCCTGGCCCCAGGGCAGCCTGTCTGCACCCTTATCCCCAGCCCTGCCCCACCCCAGAGCCTGCACCCCCAGCACCCCAACCCTGAGCACCCTCCTGCACTGTGAACCCCTCATCCCCAGCCCCACGCCAGAGCCCTCACCTGAGGGGAAAAACACACAACTTAAAGTTGGTGGTCAGTTTGGAGTATCATTGTGTTTAGCACAATACTTGATTATTTTACACCCTTTAAAGTATATAACTAGTCGTATACAGGTGTTACGAAGTGGGAATGTTCTTAATATTTTCTCTGAATACTGTGTGAGTGCCTCAGTTTCCCCTATGCATTTCTTAAGGATCTAGATGGTGGGGTAAGGGGGTGGGATTGTTGTAGAGCTCTAGAGGGCCAGCATGATGGTGTCTGCACAGAGAATGGCCGAAACCCTGTCTCCGGACAACTAATGGCCTGGGCCGCTCTACTGCAAGGTGCCAACTGAAGGTGTTGGAGAACAGAGATCAGGTGGCCTCCTAATGCCTGGAAAAGAGACAAAGGCCAGAGGAGGGAGTGTTAGTGCCTGTGCGGACTTCCGGGAAGCACATGGTGTGGAAGGGGATGCTGGGATGCTCTTGGAACCACTCCTTCCAAGCCAGTCAGGACTCTGGGGGAGCCTCCTCTCTCTGAGCATACTGTCTCCAGAGTAAGAAGCTTACACCTTCCTGGGTCTGACCTCGGAGCATTCAGCATGCCCTTCCACACCGTGCGCTTCCCGCAGCGAGTCCACCCAGGCAGAGTCCTGGGGCAGCCAGAGGTCCCTGCACCCCAACTCTGCAGTCAGACGTGACTCTCAGCCAGCCGGGAAAACAGAAGGTTTATTAGACGACAGGAACACAGTCTAAACCAGAACTTATAGATACAGAAAACAGGACCCCTCAGTGGAGGGTGGGAGCCCAGACCCAAATTCTGGGCCTCTCCCCATTTCCCGAGCCAGCTCCAAACTGACACTCCCTCCTCTGGCCTTTGTGCCTCTTCCGGACAAGGAGGCCACCTGATCTCTTTGTCCCCAACACCTTCAGTTGGCACCTTGCAGGGGAAACTGAGGCACCCACACACTATTCAGAGAAAACATTAAGAACATTCCCACTTCATCACAACAGGTGCAACAAAGTATAGTACTGTATATTGAAAGAAGCAAGTGCTGCTTCTGATTTTCCACTTTTAATTGACCCTTGTAATGTTGTGGCACCGATGTGTTGTAGCTTCATTTTATCCCAGCAACAAATTCTTGATTTGTAGGACCACTAATAATCAACAATGGATTTTTCTGATAGTGATATTGTGCAATAAAGAGAAACATTGCACTTAAATGCTTACAACTTCCAGTCCATGTTTACACTATTTAATAAAATATATATTGGCTTACAAGGCGGGAGCGGGGGGCACCACCATGTTGGGCACCACCAAAAATTATACAAACCTGCCGCCTATGCTTCCCCCAGCCCCTGTTCAGTGACTTGTCTGTCACACGAGGGACTTCAGCACTTATGAACTTAGCCCTTCCCTGTGTGGGGAGTGATAACTTCTACAGCATCATTGCCCCCAGTTTGTGGACGGGGAGAGAGGCACAAAGAGAGCCCAGTGATTTGCCATGGAAGCAGCAAATACAGGGATAGAACCAGTGATGAGCTGCCAAAATATTAACAATAGGTTCCCTCCTCCTCACCCCACGAGGGGGTCGTGCCCCACCCCAGACTCCTGCCCCATCCAATCCCCCATGTTCCTTGAGCCCCCCCCCGGGACCCCTGCCCCATCCACCCCTCTTCCCTGTCCCTTGACTGCCCCCTCCCTCCCCATCCAACCCCTCCTTGCATTCCTGATGACCCCCCGGGACCCCTGCCCCATCCAACCGTCCCATCCAACCACCCCTTCTCTCTGTCCCCAACTGCCCCCCACCGCCCCATCCAACCCCTGCTCCTTCCTGACTGCCCCCCGGGACCCTTGCCCCCATTCAATCCTCCTGTTCCCTGCAACCAGAAGGACAAATGTGTGTGTGTCTCTCTCCCTGTCACCTACTCCCTCCTGGGG
>NW_027058801.1:0-2093 GCF_011386835.1 Chrysemys picta bellii | reverse complement strand
TTTAGTTATATTTTTCCAATCTCTTGGGAGATCTGCTGCTTTCGCATCATACTTCCTAGCTAACTGGTCATTGAATGATTTGAAAACAAATTTCCAGTAATCAGAAGCATCAATGCTGGGATCAGGCTGAATGCGCCAGTCTGGGTAGTAACGGCGGTAATCTTTGAAAGGATGATATTTTCCTGCTGTGGCTACGGTTTGGAATTCACGATTGGAAACCACGTCAGAGGAGCATATGGAATGCTCAAGCTTTTGTGAATCCCGATCCCTGAAGTTCCCTAATCCTCTGGGTCGATGGACTGATACAAAATGCTCTTTATGGTCAGTGCCTCCTGCTTCACAGGGGGCTTTACAGAACGGACACTGCTTCCCACAGCCAAACACTCGCTTGAAGATCTCATCCTGGGGTTTCACTGACAGGTTGGAGAGTTTGGTCTCAAGTTCCAAACGATTAAACTGGGTTAAGATTTGTTGTTCCAGCTCCAGAAGGAAGGTTCGAATGTTATCAGAAAGCTGCTCAATTTTTGCTGTGCTTTTAAACTGTACTCCAACTAAGCTATTGCTGGAAATGACCAGGTCCTGCTGAAGCTCTTTGCAAAAGTTGTCTAAAAAGGCAGAAACTGTGTTATTGTTTTGATTTATGGAGTTTTTCAGAACTCCTTTGATTGTATTTATTATTCCGGATAGAATCCCTTTCTCCAAATCTCCCAAACTCGCCTTCCCTCCATAGCGATCTATCAGACATTTCTGTATCCAGGATTTGACAAACTTTTCATAGTTACTTATGTATTTCACATAGTTGTCAAAGTTCATCTCTTCCAGCAGCTTCTTTAGCACAGAGAACTGGAAGAAGCTTCGGCTGGCGTATTCAACGGCCTGTTCACTGCTGAGAAAATTGTCAACTATTTCTAGTCCGAGCCTTTTGTTGACATAACCCACCAGGGCAGGTTTGAGACATTGATAACAGAAATCCTTGGCCCTTGTTTGGCTTTCATCCTTTTCCAAATAGAGATCCATAAATATGGAGAAATACTGAGGTTTCAGCTTCTCCAGACGTTGCTGAGGATCGTTTTCTTTGATAAAATCTTCATGCATCTTCTGAAATGCACAAGCTGCTTCCCCCAAAATGTGAAGTTTCAGGTCAACTTCAAAACTAGGGGTAGTGGGAAGTTTCTGAACATCCTCCCGTTTTAACCTCTCATTAACCATATGCAGCAGTTCTCCACAATAGGTTTCATCATAGTCTGTTTTGGATTTAACTTTTTCTTCAATGTATTTCTTGCATTCATTCATTAAAGATAGAGCAAGCTCTTCAGTTTTACGGTGACAGTCCTGTAAGAAGAATTCCACAACTGCTGTGGTCCATTTTAGTTCTAAGTATTCCTTCTTCATTGTGAAAGACTTCATTCCATAACCCAGCAGGCTTTTTGCATGTTGTAGCATCTGATTAACGGCACTCCCTCGATTCTCAAAATCCTTTCTCAACTGGAGATCCATATCTTGAACAACTTGACGTTTCTGTAAACTACTGAGCTTTAACTCTGACAAGGTTTTTCGCCACATTGTTTCAAATTCTATTTTCAGTTTCTCATTGTCTAGTTTATGTTTTCTGTTCCGGCATTCAGCCAAGAGTCTGTCAACTTTCCCTTCAATTGTCTGTTTGTACCCAGTTTGGATAGTGTCTATCTTGTGCTGTCCTCTTTGGATTCGAATTGCTTCCTCACAGTTACTGATTGAATAACTTTCAAGTTCTCTTTTGAGGCTATTTGCGCTCCTTTTGAAATCTTCTCTGTACTTTTCTATCAGGTTCAAATTTGAAGCTCCACTTTTAAAATACTGTTCTAAATTATCCAAGAGCTTCTTTTCTTCCTCCTGAAGTTTCCCTTGTGCCTCAATTTTTAAACTCATTAAAGGATCACGCTCTAGTTTCTCTGGTGGCTGGTTCTGGATGAAAGTTTCTTTTTCGGATATCCAGATATACATCTTCTTGCGGAAATCCCACTCCCATTCAGAATACTTCATAGACAGCTGGTTATAGGCTTCAGCTACTAGACTGTTTCTAAAGCTAAAGATGAAGTTTTCATGTTTTACAG
>NW_027058800.1:0-2093 GCF_011386835.1 Chrysemys picta bellii | reverse complement strand
CTGAGGATTTGGAAGATCTGGAGGAAGAAATTCTATCCACGATAATAAAGAAAGTCAGGGATGCCCTGGAGAAAGCCAAAGATGAAAGTGTTACGACAGTCTCAGCTTTTCTAAACAACTTTTGTAAAGTGCTGCAGAAGGACCTAGTCATTTCCAAGGATAGCTTGGTGGGGATACAGTTTAAAAACACAGCAGATCCAGATCAATTTTCTACTTTTATTCAAACCTTCCTTCCTGATCTTCAGAAACAAATACTAGCTGAATTGAAAGATTTGGAAATTAAATCAAAGCTCTTCCATCTGCCACTGAAGCCCCAGGATGAAATCTTCAAGCGAGTGTTTGGCTGTGGGAAGCAGTGTCCATTCTGTAAAGTCCCCTGCGAAGCAGGAGGAGGGGATCATAAGGAGCATTTTGCATCAGTACATCGTCCTCAAGGGCTAGGAAGATACCAAAATCTGGTAACAGAAAAGCTTACCTATTCTCTATGTTCTTCTGATGTGGTTTCCAACACTGAATTTAGAAATTCAGACACAGATTGGAAGGATCATCCTTATAAAGATTATCGTCAATATTACCCGCATTGGCGCATTCAGCCAGATCCTAGCATTACTGCTTCTGATTACTGGAAATTTGTTTTTAAGGAGTTCAATCAACAGTTTGCTAAGGAGTATGGTGCTAAACCAGCCAATCTCCCAGCAGACTGGCAAAAAATAACCAAAGAACAGGCTCTGGAGAGCCTAAAGGAAGCATTTACTATGAAATAAACATGCAGACAATCCACTTAAATGGGATATACATGTGATCAGACAGGAAAATGAACATTCTTCTGATTTAAAAACAGACATGAAAAAAATCCAACTTCAAACAAATATGTAATTTCATCTATGAAGCTATCAGGCACCGTTCATAACTTCAGAATGAAAATCTTTTTTTTTTAATTGTAAGAGAATCAAGTCTTAGGCTTTTGAATGCTCAAACCACAGATACATTTCACCAGAGCCAAGGTGACATCCAATAACCAATTAATTCACTCCCAAAACAGATCAACTCTCCTACTAATTCAAGTATCCATACCCTGACCCAGGCAGCTAAACTCAAAGGGTAGGATACACCATACCATGAAATCGTATTTTGCCCAACAAACTCTGTTTTATTAGAAAAGCTGGACAGTGTCATTCCAGATAAAGGGTTATATTCATTTCTGGCCCCTGTTATAATTGGGACAGTGTACCATGATCAGAAATTACCAAATCCCATTCCATTGATGGCTCACTTGTAGTGCTATCTCTGTCCTCCATTCCATGTACTCTGTTCACCCCCACCTGTGGTCTGTCTCCTCATCTTTGCTCCATTTTGCTTATGCCATCTACTCACTTCCCCCATTACCATGTTTCCTGATGACTAGGCTCCTAAAAGTAACGGGTGGAATAAACCATCTAGACGGTAACTTGTAGAGCAGCTCAGGGTTCCAGTGCTGAAAATAATCCAATGAAAAGAACTAGGATTCTAAAAGAAGTCTAACAAGAAGGGGCTCCTGGCACAGAGCAGCACCTCACTCTCTCTTCTCTATCTGTCGGGGGCTGGATGGTCTTGATGGCTAAAGACTAGGACACGTGGGTTCTCTTCCTAGTTCTGAGATGGGAATGTGGGCTAGTGGGCCAGAGGTACTGAGAATAGTGATTCCTGGGTTCTGGCCTAGCTCTGCCACTGACCTGCTCTGTTACTTTAGGTAATTTCACTTCCCCGATCCCTCCCTATGCCTCAGTTTGTCCTTTGTAAAATAAGGGATAATGAATCTGACCCACCTGTCTGTGGGTTATGATGCTTAATTCAATAATGTTCATTTCTCTAATGGAAAACATTAAAGAATGGCAAGTTATTGTTGTGATTATTATTATTAATTTGATAAAACGCGTGTTGGGGCAGGGAAGAAAAGCTTAAAGATGGTTACTTCAAACATGAAGGGTTTTATTTTCTTCTTGTAATATATTTCAGTTGATTAATCCAGGGGTCAGAGTGCTACGCATACTTTTAGACGCAGTTACTAATGTCTACTAACGAACTAGCCTTGCATACTGCTTTAATGCTGTTGA
>NW_027058799.1:0-2093 GCF_011386835.1 Chrysemys picta bellii | reverse complement strand
GCTACGGTCAATGTTTTTATAGTCATCCGAGAAGAGGAGAGTTTTATTTAGTCCTTTTATTGTCTGTTGCAAGTTCCCAAAGAAGGGTAATGTATGCCACTAGTAAGGGGTGTTATTAATACCAAAGGGTATGCTCCAGGAATTATTTTGGGAAGTTCTCTGGCCTGTGATATACAGGAGATCAGTCTAGATGATCACAATTGTCCCTTCTGGCCTTGGACTCTATGAATCTCTGCGGGAAAAAATTGATGTGGGTATGTGTCTATTAGCAACTGGACAGAACATAGAACTGGGAGTTAGTGGACCTGTTTTCTGTTCCCAGCTCTGCCACTGGCTTTCTTCATGACCATGGGCAAGACACTTCACCTCCCTGTGCCTCATCTGTAAAATGGGGGACATTGTGCTCATATGCCTTTAAGAACATAAGAATGGCCATACTGGGTCAGAACAAAGGTCCATCCATCCCAGTATCCTGTCTACCGACAGTGGCCAATGCCAGGTGCCCCAGAGGGAGTGAACCTAACAGGTAATGATCAAGTGATCTCTCTCCTGTCATCCATCTCCACCCTCTGACAAACAGAGGCTAGGGACACCATTCCTTACCCATCCTGGCTAATAGCCATTAATGGACTTAACCTCCATGAATTTATCCAGTTCTCTTTTAAACCCTGTTATAGTCCTAGCCTTCACAACCTCCTCAGGTAAGGAGTTCCACAAGTTGACTGTGCGCTGTGTGAAGAAAAACTTCCTTTTAAAACAAATAAACCTGCTGCCCATTAATTTCATTTGGTGGCCCCTAGTTCTTATATTATGGGAACCAGTAAATAACTTTTCCTTATTCACTTTCTCCACACCACTCATTTGTAAAGCACTTTGAGATCTATGTGGGAACTAGTATATACGTTCTAAGTGTCATTAGGCATATGTTGTGGATGTAAAGGCATGGAGGTATAGAAAAAAATGAACTTCTATAGACGAAAAGCGCTATGTAAGAGCTAGACATTAATATTATCAATCATAATCATCATCCAGGCTTTCCTGGAAACCCCAGCTACAACACTAGGAAAGTTAGCTAGCAAGCAATGGGTAACTCAGAGTATCTAACCTGCAATAAAAGACCTGGAGTCAATGGACTCAGGCTCACAGGGCTTGGACTGCGGGGATAAAAAGAACAGAGTGGAAGTTTGGGCTCAGGCTGGAGTCTGTGCTTTGTAACTTGGCAAGAGGGGAAGGTCTCAGAACCTGGGCTCCAGCCTTTTTAGCCCCGCAAGCTCAAATCAGTTAACCCAGGCTCAGAGGCTCTGTGCCATGAGTTTTTCTTTGCAGTGTCGCTGTACCCTAACGTACTTATTCAGCTCTCATCATTGCTGATGAGGGTGCAGCAACTGGTTCCTCTGAACTATTGCTGAAAACCATTTAACAGCTAGACAGCACTCAATGATTCTCAGTTCCATTCCTAGAGACACAGCAAGACCAACCATCCAACTTTCTGAACCAAACTTTACTCTGATGGGTAAAAACGATCTGCTTCTCTCTCACCCATCTCAAAGGGGAAATAAGGCGAAGAATGTGCTAGAGACAACTTTCATAACAACAGTGCAAATCCAGAGGAACTCAGTTGATTTCAGTGGCAACACAGTGGGTTTACACCAGTCTGAGTGCTATCACAATCCGGCTGTTTAAGGAAAAATTCTTGTTATGAAGGATTCACCGCATCAACCAAGATATTCTGGGCACTCAACTTCCAGGCACTGTACTTCTAATACCATCTTCCCACTAGGCATCTGCAGTGCATCCATACATCTTAAATAGTCGCCCTTTCCCGTGTTCCAACTCATACTATTTCGTCTGTGGAACAGGAGGCTTTTATTTTTCCTGGAATGAGGGAATGTAGGAGCAGGCAGGATGCTTTCCTGCAGTGATTTCTGAATTAAGACACCCTGAAAATAGCTGATAAACTCAGGTCCAACAGTTCTTTTATATATATATATTAGAGCTAGTGGAAAAAATTCCCATAGAACATTTTTCCATGAGGAAATGCTGTTTTGTCAAAATTGAAGGGGAAAATTGAGAAGACGGGGATGTCTTGAGTT
>NW_027058798.1:0-2093 GCF_011386835.1 Chrysemys picta bellii | reverse complement strand
CCCCTTTCCAATCAATCCTCCATCCCTCAGCGACACCCTTCCCGACTTACCTCCTACCCCACCAAGAAAATGACAACTTTGTGCCCCCTACCTTTACCAGAAAAGACCCCTCTGACTTGTGACGCGGTCCTGTTAGTAGGGTTAGGTGCACCCACGTGCCGGCTCTGAATACCACCGCATCTACCTACAACATCTCAACATCAACACATTTCAGAAAGGACCGCCACATCAATCTCTTCAAAGGTAGCCCGAGGAATCTCCTCTCTTTATCACCAAAGAGACACAAGGCCAGGAATTCGGACACAACTAACGGAGCTGTCCGAATCCCTGCAGTTGGCGCTCGTCAGTCCGACAGTGTTCTTTCTTGTGCACAAGAAAACAAAGGGTGAAAGTTGTGGTTGGTTGAGCGGTGTAAATTGGGCAGGGCAAAAGGACTTGAGGAAGGATTACACGGAAGTGAGGGTCCGAAAGGAGCCCCCCAACCTCCCTGTTCATTTCCAGACTTTGTGACGTTTGCTTGGTTGGGCCATTTCTTGGCTTTTTTGAGAAAAGGGGCGAATTTTCCACGGCCTCCGCCATCCCCTTACAGCCGCCCCTTCGCCACACCATGTTCCATCTGACCGGGATAGGTCCCGAGTAAGATTTCACTTCAAATCTCAAAAAAGCCAAGTAGAAATCATTCTGTGGGAATTTACTGTGACTAAGAGAAACAGAAGTTCAACCCTTCTCAAGTGCTGGAGGGTCGGGGGGAGTCGCTAAGCCACAGGCACAGAAAGGCTCCCCTAGCTTAAGCGTGAGAGATATAAGACCTTACACCCTGGTTACAGGGCAGTCATTTTGCCGGGCGTGTCAAAGCGACCTGTGGCTTAATTTGCATGGCAGAGGAGACCGAAACCCTCCTTACAGGGTGGTCCTTAAGCCTGGGGTCTTCCAATGGGCCAGAGCGAAAAGCGCTGTAAAGGAGAGACCTCCGTTCCCTCAGAAATGGGTGGTGTCGTTGCCCAGCGAGTGCCAACGGCCCAAGAGGAGTTAGAAAGGGGAGACCTGCACCCTTCTGACAGGGAGAGGTCAACGGCACGGGGCATTTTAAAGGCTAGGTCCTAAGGAGCTCAAACCCACAGAGACCTCAACCCTTTTTAAAGGGGGTTTGCTCCGCCTCAGCTATGGAAGGGATCCATAAAGCATTTTGGTTGGTAAGGAATGGACCTTGATCCTTGTTTACAGGAAGGTCCTTTTACCGGGCACCTGAAGGGGGATTAAGCCTGTGAGGAGAAGTGTCGAACCCGATCCCTCGGTACAGGGTGCGGTGTGTGCTGTGTGTGCGGTGTGTGCAGCCGTTGGCCGTGGCTTTTTCTTCCCTTTTCCTGCAGTTACTTTGGTGCTTGTGTCATCTTGTTCATTTTGTCCTCTGAGTTGCTAGAAAGAGAGAGGGAAGCGGGTTAGGTGTGGCTCAGTAGAGAGCACGCGTACAAGGTAGATTCAGATGACATTGGCAAGGTACTCGGCCCTGCCGGAAATTACCCTAATTCCTTCTTTTCGGCACCGATCTCTTTCAGAACGGAGGAGAGCTTGCGGCAGAAGGCGGGTCCAGGTGGATGCAGAGGACGCGGGCTTTGACTTGGCTGAGTGCGTGAGTGAGGAGGGCACGGGACAACTAGTAGGACAAACCCTGAACCCTCTCAAGAGGCTGGTTTCTAGAACTACCTTCCAAATGGCAGTGTTACCTTGTGAAAGACAGGGAAAGACCCACACCCTAGTTAGAGGGCGCTCACTTTGGACCTTGGCGTGAAGAGGGCCAATGTAGGGAGGAGAAAAGGGAAAGCGACCTGAACCCTGATTACAGGGCAGTCACCCTTTTTTTAGTAAAATATACCTCCTTTACTGTTGGGGTGGGGGAGTCCTGAATGTGAAAAGATCTGGAAATGAACAGGTAAGGGAGGGATCCTGCTGAGTGTCCCCTTTCCAATCAATCCTCCATCCCTCAGCGACACCCTTCCCGACTTACCTCCTACCCCACCAAGAAAATGACAACTTTTTGCCCCCTACCTTTACCAGAAAAGACCCCTCTGACTTGTGAGGCGGTCCTGTTAGTA
>NW_027058797.1:0-2094 GCF_011386835.1 Chrysemys picta bellii | reverse complement strand
AGGGGGAGACCCCAGGCCCGGGACCGACTCGCTCGGACCCCCCGCCTCCCCTGCGCCCGGCCGCCGGCCCGCGGGACCGCCCCGAATCCCCCCGCGGCCACCCAGGCCAGGCCTGGCCAGGCGGGACGGACGGCGGGTGTCCAGCTCCCAGTGGCTTCCGCCAGCGGGGACCCACGGACCCCAAAGCCGCAGGGGGAGGCCCCGGGCCCGGGACGGACTCGCTCGGACCCCCCGCCTCCCCTGCGCCCGGCCCCCGGCCCGCGGGACCGCCCCGAATCCCCCCCGCGGCCATCCAGGCCAGGCCTGGCCTGGCGGGCCGGTGTGCAGCTCCCCCGGGCTTCCTCCCCCGACGACCCGCGCCCCCCTGAGCCGCAGGCGGAGACCCCGGCCCCGGGGCGGACCGGCCCGGGCTCGCCCGAGCCCCCTGCGCCCGGCCCGCAGGACCGCCCCCCCGAATCCCCCGGGAGAGGCCCGGCCTGCACGCCACTGACGGACCCGCGGCCCCCAAAGTCGCAGGAGGCGCCCCCCCCCCCCGGTTAGCCCCGTCTCGCTCCGCGCCCCCCGCCCCTCGCTGCCGGGACCGGGCGCCGCCCCAGAGTCAGCCGCAGCCGGCCGGCCTGAGAGCTGCCCTCCTGTGGACGACGGTGAGTTTACCTTGATACTAACCGGCCGTCAGCCAGGTCAACCCCATTGCTAGACTGGGGTGGACCTGGTGGCCGAGTGGGGACTTGGAACATTTGACAGCTGCTTCCCGGGGCTTGACCGGTTTGTCCTGAACGCCCCCCACCCCCCACCCCCCAGCCCCCGGCTCCTGCTCCCCTCTCCCCAGCCTCGGTGCTCCGCTCCCTGCCTCGGAGGCTGCCTCTCTGCGGCGCCTGCATCGCCTCCGAGGACGCGCACCCTCCGGAGGCTGGACGTAAACCCACCACTGCCGCCGACCCGGCTCTCCGAGGGACGACTGTGAGGCCCCCCACCCCACCCCACCCCCGGACCGCCCTGGGGACGACTGCTAAGCCTCCCCCACCGGACCGCCCGGGGAAGACTGCGACGCCTCCCGCCAGGCCCCCACCCAGCCTGGGGGAAGACTGCTAAGCCTCCCCCCCACACACACACACACACACTGTCGGGGGATGACGATTAAGCCTCTCCCGGACTGCCCGGGGGAAGACTATTAAGCCTCCCCTGGAACCACTATTAAGCCTGCCCCCGGAGTCCTCGGGGGATGACTGCTAAGCCTCCCCCACCGGACCACCCGGGGCAAGACTGCTAAGCCTCCCTCCCACACACACACACACTGTCAGGGGAGGACTATTAAGCTTTCCCGCTGGAGCGCCCGGGGCGGACGACTGTTAAGCCTGCCCCCGGAGTCCTCGGGGGAGGACTATTAAGCTTTCCCCCCTGGAGCGCCCGGGGGGGGGGGGGGGGGGGGGACGACTATTAAGCCTGGCCCCCGGAGTCCTCGGGGGGACGACTATTAAGCCTCCCCCGGACCTGCTCCCTCTCGACTATTAAGCCCCCCCTCTGCGGTCCTCAGCACCACTGCCGCGCTGCCCTGGGAGTGGGGTGACATCCGGTCCGGAAAGCAAACCGGCCACCAGGTCAACCCGTCGAATCCAATGGGTTGACCTGGTGGCCGGAAAGCAAACCGGTCGCCAGGTCAACCCGTCGAATCCAATGGGTTGACCTGGTGGCCGGAAAGCAAACCGGCCGCCAGGTCAACCCAGTAGATTCAGCGGGTTTGACCTGGTGGCCGAACGGGGGACTTTGAAAATTTGACAGCCGCTTCCCGGGGGTTGACCTGTTGTCCCGGTGGGGACTTTGAACATTTGGACAGCCGCCTCCCAGGGCTTGACCTGTTGTCCCGGTGGGGACTTTGAACATTTGACAGCCGCCTCCCAGGGCTTGACCTGTTGTCCCGGGGGGGACTTTGAACATTTTACAGCCGCTTCCCGGGGCTTGACCTGGTGGCCGAGTGGGGACTTTGAACATTTGACAGCCGCTTCCGGGGGTTGACCTGTTGTCCTGAACGCCCCCCACCTCCCCCCCCCCCGGCTCCTGCTCCCCACTCCCCAGCCTCGGTGCTCCGCTCCCTGC
>NW_027058796.1:0-2095 GCF_011386835.1 Chrysemys picta bellii | reverse complement strand
ATGAATGTTCCATGTAGCACATGCTGCATCCATGAAGGTGTGTGTGCTTCACGCACATGTGTGTTGCCTGGCCATGTGTGTGTGTGTGGCAGTTCGCACATGCAGGCTCAGGAGACATTGAATCACACGGCACGCTACATGTGGCTGCTCAGAAGAGACACATCCAACATACGTGTCGTGTGTGCGACACGTGGCATTGCAGCGTGTGAAATAGCCCACGCGCCCTGCTGCATGTGTGACGCAGGCATGATGTACACAGACACTGCTGGACGCACACGCATGTTGCGTGTAATTTTTTCTCACACTCAGGCCAGCAACCCCCGTGGACACAAACGTGTCCGAGCGGCTTGGCCACATGTGGCGCACGCAGGGCGGGGACATGGGTCATGTGTGTGCGGAGGCTCTGCCCGCAGGGCTGTGTACACGCCGCAGACCTGGCTTGGGGGGGGGGGGTCAGGTTCTATTATACTGTTGGGGGGGTAATTTTAAAGCTGGAGGGTTAACTAGACAAGGCGAGCGGGCTCGGTGCCAGAACTGGCCCTAGCTGGAGAAAACGGGGCGCTGAGGGGGATGGGCCCCTGTCTGGGGGTACAGGACTGGCTGTTTGGGGGGGGTCACATCCCTATGTGGGAGGGGCTCAGACCCAGAGCCCCTTGTTCACAGGCCGCAGTAACGAAGCCCCTGATGTGTGAGCACGTAAAAACG
The DNA here is from genome assembly GCF_011386835.1 of Chrysemys picta bellii. Taxonomy (NCBI): domain Eukaryota; kingdom Metazoa; phylum Chordata; order Testudines; family Emydidae; genus Chrysemys; species Chrysemys picta. The sequence continues at coordinate 1,390 of NW_027058796.1, read as the reverse complement.
GGGGGGGGGGATCTAGTGAAACTGGGGGGGGGAATTATAGTTGCCATGTAACCCAGCCACCGGTCCACCCCTGACCCCCCCCCCCATGCACCCAGTATGCCCCCCCTCCCCCCACTCCCTCTTCTTGTGATTGAGAAAGTTGAGGTCCCTGAATCACCGGCTTCCCAGGAATGGTCCCATTCCCCCCCCCCCCCCCCGCGGCCACCCGCTGCCCATCTAGCCATGATGCCCAGTGCTGAGATGCAGCTACCTCTGGGGTGGGGCAGGGGATTGTTTCTACAGGGATCCCGAGTCCCTACCCAGGGTGCCCTGCCCAAGAGGCCACCAGTTACCTGCCTTCCAGAGGGGCAGCTACGGCCAACAGCATCCCAGCTGCCCCCTTCCTTCCTGCCCCACAAAGCCAGACCCCCCCGGCCGGCGTGAATGGCCATCACTGCTTTGACACCTGGGGATCCAGCCCCATTGCTGGATGCAGCCACCTCTGGGGTGGGGGCTGGTTTTCCAGCCAATGCCGCACAACAGACGGAGCCAGCCCATGAGGGAGGAGTCCGGCCCTGGCAGGAGTTTGGGGGGCAGGATGGGATTTTGGGCTCACGCCCCGACCCAAGCTACAAAGAACTGAGTTTTATTTCTCCTCTGCAAGGCGGTGCCTCCCCGGGCCCAGCACCTGGCACCCCCCTCCCCGCCTCTAACTCAGCCCCTTGGGCAGGGGAGGGGGGGGTCTCCCATCCAAGTCCTAGCCGCAGCCTGACCCCGCTTAGCGCTGTGCGGACTAGGCCCCAGGGGTCCCGGACGGTCACACCTCTGCGATGGAGCCAGCCCCAGGTGGGGGCGGGAGTGACAGCAGGGGGCAGAGAGCGAGAGGTGATGGGGAGCCCCCCAGCCCCAGCAGAGACAGAGGGAAGGGAGTGCCCGGGGGAGAGGTACCCAGGGGGCCATTTCACAGACCCCGAGTTCGTCACTGGGCAACCAGGACTAACAGTGCTATACATAGGAGATGGGTGGGGCTATTGACAAAGGGGCGGGGCAGGAACAAAGGAGGTGGGGCTACTAGTGTAAGGAGTGGGACCAATGGTAAAAGGGGACAAAAGGGGAAATGTTAATAGAACAAGGGGAGGAGTCAGGAGCAAAGGGAGAGGGGTTACTAGTGAAATGGGAGGAGTTAATAAGAGGGGCTCGGAAAGGTGCTAAGAGTAAAGGACGAGGGGCGTGGGACAAAAAGGGGAGGGGTCTTGGGAAGGTAGCTAATAGTGAAAGGGGCGGGGCCAGGGCAAAGGAGGAGGAGCTACTGGTGAAAGGGGCGGTGCTAACAGTAGAAGGGAGGGGCCACTGCCAAAAGGGGAGGCACCGTGGCAAATAGGGAAGCGCTAATAGAAAAATGGGCGGGGCC
>NW_027058795.1:0-2100 GCF_011386835.1 Chrysemys picta bellii | reverse complement strand
CGCTTTTATGGGCCCCTTAATCAGCCAAGCCCCGCCCCCTACACAGGGCTCGGCGTCCTTCCCGGCACCCAGCCCCTGCCGGCCCCTACAAACAAACACAGAAGAACAGATGCAAATACAGGTACCTTCTCCTCCAATGAGAACTCTCTCTCCAACTCCCCTGTTAGCCGCCCTGCTTGCTGCCGCTGCTCGCAGCTGTACCGCGGCCGCTTTTATGGGCCCCTTAATCAGCCAAGCCCCGCCCCCTACTCAGGGCTCGGCGTCCTTCCCGGCAACCAGCCGCTGCCGGCCCCTACAAACAAACACACAAGAACACACAAGGACAGATGCAAACACAGGGACCTTCTCCTCCAATGAGAACTCTCTCTCAAACTCCCCTGTTAGCCGCCCTGTTTGCTGCCGCTGCTCGCAGCTGTACCGCGGCCGCTTCTATGGGCCCCTTAATCAGCCAAGCCCCGCCCCCTACACAGGGCTCTGCGTCCTTCCCAGCACCCAGCCTCTGCCGGCCCCTACAAACAAACACACACACAAGAACACACAAGGACAGATGCAAATAGAGGTACCTTCTCCTCCAATGAGAACTCTCTCTCAAACTCCCCTGTTAGCCGCCCTGTTTGCTGCCGCTTCTCGCAGCTGTACCGCTGCCTGGCTGGGCGGCCGCTTTTATGGGCCCCTTAATCAGCCAAGCCCCGCCCCCTACACAGGGCTCGGCGTCCTTCCCAGCACCCAGCCCCTGCTGGCCCCTACAAACAAACACAGAAGAACACACAAGGACAGATGCAAATACAGGTACCTTCTCCTCCAATGAGAACTCCCCTGTTAGCAACCCTGTTTGCTGCCGCTGCTCGCAGCTGTACCTCTGCCTGGCTGGGCGGCCGCTTTTATGGCCCCTTAATCAGCCAAGCCCCGCCCCCTACACAGGGCTCGGCGTCCTTCCCAGCACCCAGCCCCTGCCGGCCCCTACAAACAAACACACAAGACCACACAAGGACAGATGAGAATACAGGTACCTTCTCCTCCAATGAGAACTCTCTCTCAAACTCCCCTGTTAGCCGCCCTGTTTGCTGCCGCTGCTCGCAGCTGTACCGCTGCCTGGCTGGGCGGCCGCTTTCATGGGCCCCTTAATCAGCCAAGCCCCGCCCCCTACACAGGGCTCGGCGTCCTTCCCAGCACCCAGCCCCTGCCGGCCCCTACAAATAAACACACAAGACCACACAAGGACAGATGCAAATACAGGTACCTTCTCCTCCAATGAGAACTCTCTCTCAAACTCCCCTGTTAGCCGCCCTGTCTGCTGCCGCTGCTCGCAGCTGTACCGCTGCCTGGCTGGGCGGCCGCTTTTATGGGCCCCTTAATCAGCCAAGCCCCGCCCCCTACACAGGGCTCGGCGTCCTTCCCAGCACCCAGCCCCTGCCGGCCCCTACAAACAAACACACACACAAGAGCACACAAGGACAGATGCAAATACAGGTACCTTCTCCTCCCATGAGAACTCTCTCTCAAACTCCCCTGTTAGCCGCCCTGCTTGCTGCCGCTGCTCGCAGCTGTACCGCTGCCTGGCTGGGCGGCCGCTCTTATGGGCCCCTTAATCAGCCAAGCCCCGACCCCTACACAGGGCTCGGCGTCCTTCCCAGCACCGAGACCCTGCCAACCCCTACAAACAAACACACACACAAGAACACACAAGGACAGATGCAAATACAGGTACCTTGTCCTCCAATGAGAACTCCCCTGTTAGCCGCCCTGTTTGCTGCCGCTGCTCGCAGCTGTACCGCTGCCTGGCTGGGCGGCCGCTTTTATGGGCCCCTTAATCAGCCAAGCCCCGCCCCCTACACAGGGCTCGGCCTCCTTCCCAGCACCCAGCCCCTGCCGGGCCCTACGAAAAAACACACAAGAACACACAAGGACAGATGCAAATACAGGTACCTTCTCCTCCAATGAGAACTCTCTCTCAAACTCCCCTGTTAGCCGCCCTGTTTGCTGCCGCTGCTCGCAGCTGTACCGCTGCCTGGCTGGGCGGCCGCTTTTATGGGCCCCTTAATCAGCCAAGCCCCGCCCCCTACTCAGGGCTCGGTGTCCTTCCCGGCACCCAGCCCCTCC
>NW_027058794.1:0-2102 GCF_011386835.1 Chrysemys picta bellii | reverse complement strand
AGACCAAAGGTCCATCTAGCCCAGGATCCTGTCTACCGACAGTGGCCAATGCCAGGTGCCCCAGAGGGAGTGAACCTAACAGGCAATGATCAAGTGATCTCTCTCCTGCCACCCATCTCCACCCTCGGACAGACAGAGGCTAGGGACACCATTCCTTACCCATCCTGGCTAATAGCCATTAATGGACTTAACCTGCATGAATTTATCCAGTTCTCTTTTAAATGCTGTTATAGTCCTAGCCTTCACAACTTCCTCAGGTAAGGAGTTCCACAAGTTGACTGTGCGCTGCATGAAGAAGAACTTCCTTTTATTTGTTTTAAACCTGCTGCCTATTAATTTCATTTGATGACCCCTAGTTCTTGTATTATGGGAATAAGTAAATAACTTTTCCTTATCCACTTTCTCCACATCACTCATGATTTTATATACCTCTATCATATCCCCCCTTAGTCTCCTCTTTTCCAAGCTGAAGAGTCTAGCCTCTTTAATCTCTCCTCATATGGGACCCGTTCCAAACCCTTAATCATTTTAGTTGCCCTTTTCTGAACCTTTTCTTGTGCCAGTATATCTTTTTTGAGATGAGGAGACCACATCTGTATGCAGTATTCGAGATGAGGGCATACCATCGATTTATATAAGGGCAATAATATATTCTCAGTCTTATTCTCTATCCCCTTTTTAATGATTCCTAACATCCTGTTTGCTTTTTTGACTGCCTCTGCACACTGCGTGGACATTTTCAGAGAACTATCCACGATGACTCCAAGATCTTTTTCCTGACTTGTTGTAGCTAAATTAGCCCCCATCATATTGTATATATAGTTGGGGTTATTTTTTCCAATGTGCATTACTTTACATTTATCCACCTTAAATTTCATTTGCCATTTTGTTGCCCAATCACTTAGTTTTGTGAGATCTTTTTGAAGTTCTTCACAGTCTGCTTTGGACTTAACTATCTTTAGCAGTTTAGTATCATCTGCAAACTTTGCCACCTCACTGTTTACCCCTTTCTCCAGATCATTTATGAATAAGTTGAATAGAATCGGTCCAAGGACTGACCCTTGGGGAACACCACTAGTTACCCCTCTCCATTCTGAATATTTACCATTAATTCCTACCCTTTGTTCCCTGTCTTTTAACCAGTTCTCAATCCATGAAAGGACCTTCCCTTTTATCCTATGGCAGCTTAATTTACATAAGAGCCTTTGGTGAGGGACCTTGTCAAAGGCTTTCTGGAAATCTAAGTACACTATGTCCACTGGATTCCCCCCTTGTCCACATGTTGTTTGACTCCTTCAAAGAATTCTAATAGATTAGTAAGACACGATTTCCCTTTACAGAAACCATGTTGACTATTGCTCAACAGTTTATGTTTTTCTATGTGTCGGACAATTTTATTGTTAACTATTGTTTCAACTAATTTGCCCGGTACCGACGTTAGACTTACTGGTCTGTAATTGCCGGGATCACCTCTAGAGCCCTTTTTAAATATTGGCGTTACATTAGCTAACTTCCAGTCATTGGGTACAGAAGCCGATTTAAAGGACAGGTTACAAACCTTAGTTAACAGTTCTGCAACTTCACATTTGAGTTCTTTCAGAACTCTTGGATGAATGCCATCTGGTCCCGGTGACTTGTTAATGTTAAGTTTATTAATTAATTCCAAAACCTCCTCTAGTGACACTCCAATCCGTGACAGTTCCTCAGATTTGTCACCTACAAAAGCCAGCTCAGGTTTGGGAATCTCCCTAACATCCTCAGCCGTGAAGACTGAAGCAAACAATCCATTTAGTTTCTCTGCAATGACTTTATCGTCTTTAAGCGCTCCTTTTGTATCTCGATCATCAAGGGGCCCCACAGGTTGTTTAGCAGGCTTCCTGCTTCTGATGTACTTAAAAAACATTTTATTACCTTTGGAGTTTTTGGCTAGCTGTTCTTCAAACTCCTCTTTGGCTTTTCTTATTACATTCTTGCACTTAATTTGGCAGCGTTTATGCTCCTTTCTATTTGCCTCACTAGGATTTGACTTCCACTTTTCAAAGGAAGTCTTTTTATCTCTCGCTGCTTCTTTTACATGGTTGTTGTCACGGAGTGTGGGGGGA
>NW_027058793.1:0-2102 GCF_011386835.1 Chrysemys picta bellii | reverse complement strand
GCTGGGAGCTGGGTTTTGTTGTCCCCGGGAGAAGGCGTGTCCCGAGGCACACACACACACACGCCCCCGCAGGCCTGGGAGGCCGGGCTCTTTGCACTCCGCCCCGAGGGGCTGATGTCACGGCTCCGGAAGAAAGAGGCCCTGCTGCCCACCCAAGCTCCTGGCGAGGGGCAGGGGAGCGGCCCCCGGGGACCCGCCCGCGCAGGAGCCCGGCACAGGCTGGGAAAGGCGCCCGCGAAGGGGCGCGGGCCAGGGTGCCACCTCCCCCGGGGAATGGGGGAGCAGCCTGGCCAGGGCTCCCTGGTGCCCGGCTCCCCTGCACTCCGGAGCGCCCAGCCGGTTAGCGGGAACAGCAGCAGGTGCCTTGTCCGGGCCGGGGCTGTGCTAGCTCAGGTGGCAGGAGCTCTACAAAATGTGTTCAGTGATACCCCAGAAACCGGACCCGCAGCCCCCCGCTATTCCAGGCAGGGCTCCCCTCCCAGCTCTGCTGATACCCCGCAATCCTGACCTCGGCCCCCACTATTCCAGCCTGGGGCTCCCCTCCCAGCTCTGCTGATACCCCTCAATCCTGCCCTCAGCCCCCCGCTATTCCAGCCTGGGGCTCCCCTCCCAGCTCTGCTGATACCCCTCAATCCTGCCCTCAGCCCCCCGCTATTCCAGCCTGGGGCTCCCCTCCCAGCTCTGCTGATACCCCTCAATCCTGCCCTCAGCCCCCCGCTATTCCAGGCGGGGCTCCCCTCCCAGCTCTGCTGATACCCCTCAATCCTGCCCTCAGCCCCCCGCTATTCCAGCCTGGGGCTCCCCTCCCAGCTCTGCTGATACCCCGCGATCCTACTCCAGTGCAGGGCTCCCCCCCCAGCTCTGCTGAGACCCCTCAAATCCAACCTGCAGCCCCCCTTGTTATTCCAGCTCTGCAAATGTTCCTCATCTTTAACCCATAGCACCTCCTGCTGTTAGTCTTGGGCCTCTGCATATCCGTCAGCATTCACAAAGAACCACTAGGAGCTCAACTGAGACCAGCAAACTCATTTCATTGGTAACCTACAACAGATTTGGGCTAGCAGTGTTGGGATACTCAGTAGGTGTGGGCAAGCTAGTTTGGATAAACGATTCACCTGGCCAACTATCCAGCTCAGAGTGAACCATTTTGTAGGTCCATAATATGTTCCCTTAACTGCCCTCCCAGATTAGCCCCGTGCCCCAACAGCCACTGTGCCTTACCCACAGTGACAAGGTGTGATAGAGCCCCCAGTTTAGTAGCCATCAGCTGAAGATTCATGGTTACATTAGATAGGGGGAAAGGCAGGAATATTAATAAATTAAGATCCACCAGTCAGGTTGCTGTTTATTCTCATGGAGCAGAGAGGGAAGTGGAAGTAGAGAAGTAAGGGGATTTTCCCAAGTCACACAGCAAATCAGTGACCAAGCCAAGATTAGGACTCGGGACATGCTGATTCCAAGTATTGTGCTGACTCCTCTAGGTCATGGTGTCGTGTAATCGACCAAGCCCTTGCAGAGGACAATAAACTTTGGTCACTGCGGACCTGGGCCAGATTCTGATCGAGACACAGAGCTCCTCACCTTATCAGCTCTCCAATCCCCTCTTGCATGCTGGATAAAAGAAAAGCCCCCTCACACTTCAAAGGAACCCTCACTGGAGCTGGGCAAATGCCTGATGTTTTGGTTTGCTAGAAAGACAAGGTGGGGGAGGTAGTATCTTCTATTGGACCAACTTCTGTGGAGAAGAAACACGAGCTTTCTTTGGTTTGTTGGCAGTTCCAAAAAATTGGGGAAGAAGAAGAAAAAAATTGGTTCAACCCAAACCAAAACTTTTCAGAATTTTTGGCAAATTGGAAAAGTCAGAAAAAATTTGTTTCAGACCTTTAAAGCAAAGGAAATGAAGGGCTAGATTCACAACACAGAAGCGGCACGTTCCCTCCACCCCCAATGGTTCGGGCACTACCAGGGCCGGATTAAGACTTTTAGAGGCCCTAAGCAATGAAAAGATTATGGTGCCCCGCAATATGTAATTCAAAATAAAAACAATACTATACCGTAAATGACACAAAACTTACATGTATGCTGAAATTAAAATAGCTTCT
>NW_027058792.1:0-2102 GCF_011386835.1 Chrysemys picta bellii | reverse complement strand
GGTCCCCCATCTCTGTCTGCCTCTCCCTTGTCTGCTGTGCTGGCTCTGGCAGTACACGCAGACAACTGCTGTCTGCTGCCCCCGGGTCCTAGTGCCCCCTTCCACTATTGGGAGGACAGGCTGCCCTTACCCTGCCCTTCCACCCTAGCCCTGAGCCTCTCCAACACCCCAAACCCCCAAGCCTTCATCCCCACACACCCTAATCCTCTGCTCCATCCCTGAGCCCCCTCCTGCATCATGAACCCCTCATCCCCAGACCCACAGCCCTCACCCCTGCATCCCCTCCTATCCCCAAACTCCCTCCCAATCCCCCTCCCTCTTCCCACACACCCCCTCCTGCCCTCAAACTTCCTCCTAAAGCCTGCACCCCCTCCCTTTGCACCGCCTCTCACCCCCAAACTCCATCCCAGAGCCTGCACCCCTCACCCCCTCCTGCACACCCACCCCCTGCCCCAGCCCGGAGCCTGCACCCAGCACCCAAACTCTATCCCAGAACCTGCACCCCTCCTGCACCCTAATCCCCAGCCCAGGACCTGCACCCCAGACCTCCTCCCCCCACCCAACCCCCCTCCCAGAGCCTTAGGCAGGTGGGGTGGGGGGTTCTGGGCACCACCAAAATTTCTACAACCCTGCCACCCATGCAAGTGGATAAGGGTCAGGGCAGTCAGGGGACAGGTAGGGTCCTGGGGGGGGGCAGTTAGGGTAGGGGTTCTCAGCAGGGGACAGTCAGGGGACAAGAAGCAGGGGGGGTTGGGGTTCTGAGGGGAGCAGTCAGGGGGTGGGAAGTGGGAGGGAGTGGATGGGGCGGGGCGGGGCTAGGGCGGGGCTTCCCCCCCCGCCCAGTGTCCTCTTTTTTGTTTGTGGAAATATGGTAACCCTACCTTACCATTTCCCACTGTTGTTTGGCCATCGTGAACTGAGTAGCACAGCTTCCGCCGCAAACTCTGCTCTCCCATTCTTGCATCGCTAGCAAATGTCTCCATGTTGTCGGTGCTGGGCTCCAGTGGAAGCTACAGAAGGCAACCATTTCCCGCCGTTGTTCGGCCATCGTGAACCTAGCAGCACAGCTTCCGCCACAAACTCTGCTCCCCCATTCTTGCATCGCTAGCAAATTTCTACATGATAGATAGATAGATAGGGGTGTATGGGGATAGATAGATAGATAGATGGGGGTATATGGGCATAGATAGATAGATAGAGGGGGTGTATGGGCATAGATAGATAGAGGGGGTGTATGGGGATAGAGAGATAGATAGATGGGGGGTGTATGGGGATAGAGAGATAGATAGATGGGGGGTGTATGGGGATAGATAGAGGGATTGTGTATGGGGATAGATAGATGGGGTGTATGGGGATAGATAGATAGAGGGGGAGTATGTAGCTAGATAGAGGGGGAGTAGATAGATGATAGATAGAGGGGGTGTATGGGGATAGATAGAGGGGGAGTATGTAGCTAGATAGAGGGGGTATATGGGGATAGATAGATAGAGGGGGAGTATGTAGACAGAGGGGGTGTATGGGGATAGATAGATAGAGCGGGTGTATGGGGATAGATAGAGGGGGAGTATGTAGATAGATAAATAGGGGGATGTATGTAGATAGATAGAGGGGGTGTTTGGGGATAGATAGATAAATAGATAGATGTGGTGTATGGGGATAGATAGATAGATGTGGTGTATGTGAAGAGAGAAAGAGGGAGAGAGAGAACCCCATTGGCTTTAAGCCCTTTTACATTTTATGGGACTTTTCTGTAATCTCAGCTCCTTGAACATTTTCGTGGTCCAAAGCAAACAACAACCCTGGAACCCATGTACACACAGAATGGTCTTGTAGGAAGGAGCCCAGGGAAGCCAAATCAGATTCAGCTGTGTCATTGACTACAAGCTGGCCAGTGTGTTGCAGTCGGATTTTCCCCGCTGACCCAGTGGCAGGCCACTCCGCTTCTATTAGGGCCCTGGGATGGGACGTAGGTGAGTGGGAGGGCCTGGGTTCCCCTACCCCCGGCAACCCAACATCAGGAGTGGTAGCCTCCCCACCTGGTTGTCAGGAGGCCTGCATTGGTCTGGCTCCCACCTGAATCCGGACGCCAGACGGTTGTGCCG
>NW_027058791.1:0-2104 GCF_011386835.1 Chrysemys picta bellii | reverse complement strand
GTAAAGTGGCTCTATCAAGTGGTGACTGGAATCTAGCCAAAACACTTCAGTGGCATAGAAGTGGATTAACACAGTCATGAATTGAGCCCCAGATTTGGATCCAGATTTCCAACAGCCATCAAAGTTCTGGGGCGTTCGGGGTACAGGCATCTCGAACTGATCTAATTGGTCTGATGGCGTTTAATCCCCTATCATCGTGTCCCACTGACCCTTCCCATTCCCACTGAAGGAATTAGCTCTACCAGTCTCAGTTTGTGGTAACGTGTGTTGCCTTTCTCTGTATTCCCCCCCTCCCCTTTCCTTTCTTTGAAAGTCAGGGCTAGAATTACGGGATGACTATCAGACGCTTGTTTTTAGAGCCACAAAAAAACCAGCACTCTGTTCAAAGGAACAAATACCGAGCCAGATGCTCTACTTCTTCCTCAGGCACTACCCTGAACAGGAGCTTTGCCTGAGGAAAGTCTCTAGCATTTAGCTCCCAGGAGGGGGATTCAGATGCTCATCAGTGCTTCTCTTACTCTTTTGGCGCCACGCAATAGAGATGAGGTAATGAACAGCCTCTGCTGCCTTTGAGCCGATCTCCTTGACGGGATCCCCACAGCGGATCCCCAGCACTGCAACCAGGTGTCCAAGCCTGGTGAATGGAGACGCTTCCTAATGGTACAAAAGAGGAGAGGAGGAATCCATTACCACTGCAGGTAAAGCGGGCTGTGTCTCCTAGGCAAGGAGTCTATATCCACACAGTCCCTTTCTATAATGGGGCGTGATCCTCAACTCTCCCTTTTCAGAAGAGGCTTGGGAGCCAGAAGAAGAATATAGGGCTCGATCCCGCACCACAGACATCCACTGGAGTTTTGCCACAGACGTCAGTGGGAGCAAGATCAGGATCGTAATGATCTGTAACGGCTGAGGTGGGCTGGAATGGAGAGGCCTCTTCCTGCAGCTCTACAAGAGGAAAGTATCCCATGGTACTAGGATGAGGAATGGAGGCAAACAGGGAACCAGCTGGGGATGAAATGTCTTCAGTCTCTAGGATTTTGAAATTTCTTTTCTCTGAAATTCATTAGATCCAACCATAGAAAAACCCGTTCTTCCTGTGCCCCTTGTTAGCTGTCTTTCCTGCATTGGAAAGAGGTGGCCTATTCCTCCAGGGCACTGGATTTATTTTCCAAGTGTATCAGATGCCAACCCATCTCAGTCAGGATGATGGACGAGCAACGAGATCGGTTTTTCCTCCGCCTATTAGGGAGCATTGCACTGTGGGGCCCATCAACATACTTCTAAGCAGGAAGTTTCTCTGGCGTGGAAGAGTGCCCTGTAGGTCTAGTTTGCAATCAGGTCACTAGAAGTCAAGAGTTACTCACATCCAGTTTGACTTCTGTGGCCACGAAGTTTAGGAGCAGTATGCTGCTCCATACAGCCCTCTCCCGCAGGCAATCTTTCCTGGACTGCATCCAGGAGCCCATGAGCTGCAGGAAAAACAAGAGAGGTTAAAAATAACAGGGGGAAAGGGTGTATACAAGTGATCCCCAAAGGATAATCTTTATTCTGGCTGAATCATCTCACTCTTACAGATACAGGCTGCGTCTGCTTTGTGCAGACTCAAAATACACATGGAATTCTTCTCTTCGAACGAAAGCAAAGTGCATTTCTCTCTGAGGGCCCAGTCACACACCCGCTGAAGTCAATGAAAGTTTTGACATTGATCTAAGGACCGATCCAATGCCCATTGAAGTCAACGGAAAGGTCCCCATTTGATTTCAATGAGCATTGGATCGAGCCTTTAATGGATGCAGGATTGGGTCCTATGTAAGGAAGGGAAGGGCCAAGTCTTCTCTGGACAAGCCACACAATCCAGCATTTCATTCAGCAAAATAAGAGCAGCTGGAAGAAAACTTCTGTTCTTTCATAATTGCAGACTTTGGGCCAGCCCTCATGCTCTGTAGTTAGCGGCAGTCTTGGTTCCCATTGCACCCACTGGTTCTCACTGTGGGACAGCTGGAGCTGGGAGTTCTGTGGAGACCAAGGTGCCAGCCCTCACGGGGGACTAGAGTCCTGGCAGCGACCCCTCCAATTGCATCAGGAGTGGCAATGATGGGCAGTA